>NC_034610.1:1202057-1248364 GCF_900095145.1 Mus pahari
AGAAGGAAAGAAAGAGAGAGAGAGAGAGAGAAAGAAAGAAAGAAAGAAAGAAAGAAAGAAAGAAAGAAAGAAAGAAAGAAAGAAAGGAAAGAAGGAAGGAAGGAAGGAAGGAAAGAAAGAAAGAAAGAAAGAAAGAAAGAAAGAAAGAAAGAAAGAAAGAAAGAAAGAAAGAAAGATATAGATAGAAAAGAAGGAAGGAAGGAAAGGAAAGAAGGAAGGAAGGAAAGAAAGTGATTGACCATCAAGCCATTTATACCCTCATCATGATTTAACCTAATATATCTGAAAGGAGATTTGAATGCTCAAAAATAAGCATTAATTGTAGACATGGAGTATTAGCCAGTTCCAATATAGACAGTGAAAGGTTGCCATTCTGAGATCTGTCTTCCACACTCACTGCCTGCATCCTGTGTAGTTGTGGATGGAACAGAGAGGATGCGTTGACCTGGTACCCAACATATGAGAAAGTACTCAGTCACAGCATACATATTATTTTGATAGGTACTCCTGTCAATCATGTGAGCCCATGACAGTTCTAGATATGCAGCTTCATATGGCCAGTCTGCACTTCTAGATGCACACATCCCTGTTGGGGTTATCTTTACCCTTTTGACACACCTGAAAAGTAGCCCTACCTTCTGCCTTTGAAGATGGATAAGAGATTTCTTAGATTCCAAGCAACATGGTCATGATCACACAAGTAAAACGATAGAGAGCTGGGGCTTCTATCTCAAATCCAGTTGGCTCTAAAATGTAGTCTTTCTGCACCATATAATCTACTCGACATTCTTAGCATTGAGGAAAAAAAAAAAAAAATCCCGCAATCACTTTCTGAGGGCGGGGGTAGGGAAAGAGAAGATCATTTTCAGTTTTATAGATAGAAAGTTTAATTTTAGTCAGAATAAGTAAAAGTTCATGCTGTACAGGAATTAGTAAAGGTTTTTATTTCAGTTTTCCATTTTTTATTTGGCAACACTGAGATGTACAGGCCCCTAAGCTTGGGTAGATCCTGGGTTCCATCTAATAGCAGAAGGGAATGCCTTCTTGAGATGTGGTGTATCAGAACAGATGCCCAGTTGCATATACATTTGGTTTTAACAAATAGTTTTTCATAACTATAGGATTCTTCTACATTTATTAAAAAAATCTGGCACATGCAAAAATATCAAATTGTGCTACTCCACCTCCATATGTGCCCGTTATCTATAAATATAGAAATGCAATAATTATCGCTAGAACTGCTACTTGTTAAGTTTTCAAAAACAGATAAATTATGAATGCAAAGAAATATCTTAAGGTCTTTAGAAATGGGCAAGAATCTAGACGCACTGCCGCCTGGACTCCATGTGACCTAAGAGCCACCTTCCCCAGCTAAGTACATGACTCCACACTGCCAAGGGGGTTTTAAGCCTTCACTTAAACTCTCCTAATGATGGGATGTGCACTTCTTAGGAAGGCATTTTTTTTTTTGCAGGTGATCACTTTTTGTGTTGACAATACCTTCCTTATTGTTACTCAGAATCTGCTAATATCAAGGCTTCCTTGTATGGATCCACTACCATTTGTAGGAGACTCTACTTAACAACATCCCATAGTTGTTGATCTCATGAAATCAATGTTGCAGTCCTGTGAAATATTTGCTTATTTGCATAGGACATTAAACAAGGTGTCAGTCTTGGCAAGGTTTATACATAGGCCAGTCTGTGTGTCACTAACCCTGTGTTCCTTCCCCTGCACAGCAGGGCTTGCTGATGACAAGCTATGGCTGATAGTAGTGCCTCCTCAGATTACATCTTAAACACCTTATGTGTCTCCATGAGTACTGTCTCATTCAGCATAAATATTCCTCAGGCTTCATTACTTTGTGCACATCTCTTTATTCCTTCCAGACAGCTCTGACTTCTAAGTTGTTAATGTCAGGTTTCAGCAAGATGATGGCAAGCAAATGGAACAAGGACTGAGCTCAAGAGTGAGGTGGAGACAGCATCCACCTGCCATCTCTCTGCCCATTTGCCTCCCATCATGGAAGACTTTTTCTTTTATTAACACAATGTAACCATCAACTACCATCATCTTTAGAATCCAGACCTCCCCTCTCCTAGTTTGTGTTGTTTTACATACTCTGGTCCTAGACAAATTATAACCAGGGCCTGAGAAGATGGCTCAGACAATGCTTGGCATGTGAGCATGAAGACCTGAGTTCTGATATTCAGAACTCCCTTAAAAAGTATCCACTTTTTAATAATATAAAGCTGTATGTATACCTGTAGTCTCTGTACTAAGGAAGCAAAGACAGAGACAGGAAGCCATCTGAAGTTTGCTAGCTAGTCTTATAAATCAGTAGGATTGCCCTTGGCAGAAGACACTGCCTGGTGCTAACAGCTGGCTTCCATATACACATTCACATGGATGTGAATGTACATACATACATTAAAACATGCATAAAACACTGACCTTTTATTTGCCCACCTCCTAGTCTCTAGCATTTTGCTTCCAGAGGTTCTTGATTAGGGACAATTTTAATACTTCCTGGGAACTTTGTTCATGGAGGGGAAAGAATTGTTTCCTATACTTTAAATGCCAGTTGTCATTAGAGGCCAGAGTTCCTCCTTTGTAGAGAAACAAGGAGAATCATAAATGGGCCAAGTGCCAAGCACAATAAGTATCAAGTTAAAAGCCATCCATGATTTTCTCTGGAGTCCAAACCTCCCTCTTACGTGCCCAAACTATGAAGGTTGGGCCTCCCTCACTTGCAACCCTGGGAGTTCTCACTAAATTATGTCTCTACTAGGGCCGCAATGAATGTGTCTTCAAAGATCCAAAGACTAGGCTCAGTGATGCTATTCATATCTCCAGATTAAAAAAAAAAACTGAGAATCTTGATTTTGTTGTGCTTTTCAGCTCAAGTCTCCTATAAATTCCATCATTTAGTTAGCAGATATCCAAGATTTAGTTTTAAAAAAAAACTGAAGCAAGCACAGAGCAGGCTGTTAAATAAGCTCTTCATCCACTAGAAGGCTTCTCAGTCAAAGGTGACTTGGTCAGCAATTTTCCCAGAGCTCAGCTTTCCATTTAAAAGCTGAATTCAAGAATTGAATTGAAATAACTTAGTGGGTAAGAGTATTATCCACCGAACTCATGATCTGAGTTCAATTCCCAGGACTCACATGGTGGAATGAGAGAACCCAACTCCCGAAAGTTGTTCTATGATCTCAATGTTTGCAACAGTATTTGTACAAGCATCCACATGCATGTCTGCATGCATGGTACACACTCTTGTGCACATGTATATGCACACATGCACATATACATTCATGATGGGTGCAACACATTGAAATAAATAAATATAACTTTTAAGAGAACTGAATTCAAAAGTTCAAATATAATGTTAAATTCCTGCTAAAGCAGGCATATCACCGCACGTTAGAATCTACCCTGTTGTAAGCAATGAGTTTTAGACCAGTCGAAGCTAGATAATGAAACGATGACTCAAAAAAAAGAAAGTGAAAAGTATATAAAGTATAAACTTTTTTGTTAATTGAACACCATATATCATATAAGACACATTTTATAGAACTTTAATATCAACAAGCAAGGAATGGAACAAAAACAGGAATTAAAAAAAATCTATACAATTCAGAATGTCTAAATTTTACTTTTTACTGATATTTTGGTTTCATTGTTCATTGATTATAATCAATTGCTTACATATATTTAATACATTTGGATATACCCATACATGCTAGGTAAATATACAAAGTATTAAATACACAGCTGTGTATAAAACAAAGTTCAGATGCAGATGCTCAGTCCCACAATTCTCAGACTGAGTGCCTTTGAACTATTTTCCAGAACTATAAAATGTAGTAGAAACACAACATAATTCATAAATATCAAATATTGTGCTGACTAGACAGAGAGAGGGAATGTTTAAAACTTAAGAGGGCTAGATTTCAAGATAAAGAGTCTGTGTTGGCTTTTGATGGAGTTGGCTACGATCACTTCATTGTTGACTAAGTGTCTAAGCTCTTTTTTATTATTTTTAAACAATGACTGTGAAGAATTAAAATGCTTCCTAGTATTCATTGAAATTCTCAGGTGGCTTTTCTTCTCCTATGCCATTCTTCAATAAATTTCCATCAATTATGCTAGCCTGGTGATGACTTAGATGACGTGTACCCCTGAGTGGAGGTAGGGAGGCACTGGAAGCAGGGAGATGGTAAAGGCATAAAGAATAACAAAGATGAACTGATCAGATTACAAAAGCACAGAGGCAACTTACCCTGGATGCTCGCATCTCATCTCCCCTGGTGAATCATCTCTGTGGGGAAACGAACTCAGGTGGAAGTCCCAGGACTGTTCCCCCTGAGTTGGTAGGTCAGCAGCCACTCATGGAATATGACTGTCATGTTATTACGGTAACTAAAGGCTACCAGCAGGATCAGGCAGACTAGTGATATCTCACTGAAGGTTAGTTCCTGCTCCTTCCTACTCTGTTTTATGCTTCTGATAATACATAAATAGGAAAAATGACAAAATAAAAAACATCTCCATTGGAATAGTCCCGCCCTTCCATGAGGGACTATTGGCTGTTACAGATTGTTGCAGGGGTGGGGGAGGGTCACTTTCTTCAGTGTCATAACTGTCCTTGCTCCAGTAAATAGCCTCTTCCACAAGCTCAGACAAGAAACTCTAATTAGACTCAGTGGGTCACATATTAGAGAGAAGGCATCAACTCCAGGGAGGGAAGGGTCGTCGAGAAGAAGCACTTCAGAGGGTGTGGTAGAGGGGCATGAAATATAATGAAAATGTATTACATGAAGGTCTGAAATTGTCAAACAGAAAATTAGGAGACTGGTCCTTGATTTAGCTTGGAAGGACGGGAATAAACCTTAAGTCACTTTTATGAATGGATAAAGAGAAAGCAGGGTGTATATACAGTGGAGGGTTTGCAGCCTTAAAAGGGAAAGAAACTCTGACACACGCTACAGCATAGAAGAAACTTGATGGGATTCCTGCTATGTGACACAAGCTGAACACAAATGGCCTGTGTCAATATGGCGGAATTCCACTGATACAAGGGTCCTGGAGTTAGAAGACACATAGACTGTTAGTAGGATGGTGTTTTTCAAGGGTTAGGAGAGAGAGAGGAGAGAACAGAGAATTATAGGGTATTGAGTAGAGAATTTCAGTTTGAGAGGCTTGTAGAGTTGGGAGACAGATGGTGGGGAAGGATTCCCAGCAATGTTTACGGGCTGAAACGGTGACTTTTGCATCCTGTACCTCTTACTGCAATAAGTACTACCCATCCAGACAAGGTACACTTGGAGATAAAGACGCCAGCCTCACGAGCCTGCCATCCCAACTCTGATCCTCAGAAGCTACATGAAAAAGATGTGGCAGAGGCAGGAGGATTTCTGAGTTCAAGGCCAGCCTGGTCTACCGAGTGAGTTCCAGGACAGCCGGGGCTACACAGAGAAACCCTGTCTTGAAAAAAACAAAACAAACAAAACAAAAAACAAACAAACAAAACAAAAAACAAAACCAAACAAAAAGACGTGGAGTGTTCAACGACAGTCTTAGGGAGATGGCTGACAGACACAGGATCAGCTTCCCAAAGCCTTAGGACCAGCTTTTCTGTCATACCCAATGCAGCAGCACCAACAGTAAGAGAAACCCTGCTTCAGCAAGACAGATGGCAAGGACTGAGTCCCGAAAGTCCTCTGACCATCAAACACATGCTGTAACAAGCAGTTATGTGCATGTGCATGTGCATGTGCAAACACACACACACACACACACACACTAAAATTTAAAATTAAACTTGGTGGTGTCTCCAAACACTCCCAATTCCCAATTGAAAGTTTGCAAGCCCAATACCTGGCCCATCTACAAAGTCCTCAGACCCAGTTCCATCAGGGTCTTATATCACTGCCTCTTGGTAGGTACATGGCCCAACCTAAAGGCAGCTGGATGGCTCTTTGTGGGTTTGGCCTGAAACATGCTGGGCCTGACATAGCTGCCTCCATTCTGAGCTCAGCTGTGCTAGTGTGTGCGGCTTCAAGCTTTTTCTTCTTCATGCTGACATGAAGCCCAAGAGACAGCAGAAATAGCACACTTTGTCTTTTATGTGTTCTCACTTGATTTATTCAAATTTTTCATTTGTAATAACATTTCTATCATAATAATAAAAAACCACTGTGTTAACATCTTAATACAAGAGAAACCCTTTACAGTGAAGGTCTGAATCCTGTGACTCATGGTAATTAGCAGATGCTCCAAACCCTTAGCACTTCCTATGTGTCCCTATTTGACTGGCATTTGTCATCTGCACTGTATGACATATCTTTTTTGTTCTCTTGTATTGCCATCTATCATTGAGTCAGATTCAGTAAATTCACTAACAAAACTTGACATCACCATTGCCTTGGGGTTGATTGAGCACCCCTTGGCTACAGAAGAAAAACACAGGCGACTTTTGCTGTTATTGTTCAGCATATTTTGCCTGGATTTGCTGTCTAAACCAATGTGATCTAAATTGCCACTTGATACTTGAGACCTCCAGCTTCTCTCTCTCTCTCTCTCTCTCTCTCTCTCTCTCTCTCTCTCTCTCTCTCTCTCTTTCTCCATACTATTGCTAGATATCCCCTAGATTATGAATCTAGTCATGTCACTTCTTTGTATAATATCATTCAATCATTTATTTGTTTACTATATTTTTAGTAAGGACTAAATGGAATTGTGCCAAGTCCTGAGGTTTTTGTCAAAGATGCTGGGAAGACATATCCCTCTTTAAAACACTCATTTAATTCCAGAGGTAGACATAACATCAACTGCAATAAAGTGTGATTTGGGGAATAACAGAAGCAAGTGCAAGACACCCCAAGATGAGAAGGAGTCAAAGACCTGGGAAATTAGAGGAGGCTTACCTTCCCACTGGGTAACCCTAGGTGGTCAGAACTGCCATTCTCCTTGAATTCCCATCGATTCCTTTAGGCCTCAGTTCTAGAAAGTTGATAAAAGACATAATTTCCAATGTCAATAAAAAAAAGCTGCAGAGTTGGGAGATGGCTGAGTGGATTAAGTGTTTGCCACAATAACATAAGAGCCAGATATCCCAATATCCATGTATAAAGGGCACAGGAGGCTATCTGGAGCTCATGGCTAGCAAGCCTAACTAAGTTGAATAGCTGTAGGTTCCTTGAGAAACCATGTCTCAAGTAAATTAAGGTGAAGGGCAATTGAGGGAAATACATAACACTGACTTCTTGCCTCTGCATGACACACACACACACACACACACACAGACACACACAGACACACACAGACACACAGACACACACACACACACACACACACACCATACATACATACATACATACATACATACATACATACATACATGCATACATACAAAGACAGAAGCCTTACTTTTGAGACAGGTGACAGTCTGCAAGCTGCATTCACAATGTCAGTTTGATAAAGCAGTCTTAGCATGTGCACACCATTGCTGCCAACCCCTAATGACCTCCACTCTCAAAATAAGCAAACTCTTGAACAGGAGCTTTATAAAGGACTACTCAAGTGTATACTGTGAACATGAAGAGATGCTTCGAGGCAGAATGACTGTGTTCGTCAGGAACACAGGACTCACACTGAAAGCTAAAACTGAAAATAGTAAGGCATGGCAGAAAGGAAGTGTATTATGGACAGGAGAAATCATTCTGGGGTATGAAAAAGAATGACAGTGTGATAGGAGCAGTCTTTTCTGGACATTCAATGCTTACCCATCAATAGTCTGAATGGGTAAATACACCTGCTGTATCCACACAGTAGACTCTGGACTGAACAATGATTAAAAATGGACAAGCACCTGAAGACAGTACCACAATTGGTCCCACAAACACAATATTGTTCCAGAAAAGAGAGGGGGAGGCAAAAGAATCAAAGCTAATCTACACTGAAAAATAGCAAAGCAATGGTAAGCTCTAGCGGGCATCTTCTGGCAGATAGGAGGGGTTAGCCTTCTGAGGTACTGCATTGAACAGCCTAGAGCTTGATTTCCATGTGCATAGACCCATAGAGGCTCATAAAGATATCTGTTTAACCACTATGTACTTTATTAAGCAGATCAGCCATTATTGAAACCAGATTCCAATTGCTTAGCACTTATGCTGGTTGGTTCTTTGTCAATTTGACACACTCAAAGGTCATTTGGGAACAGGGAACCTTAACTGAGAAAATGTACCTATCAGATTGGCCCAGAAGCAAGTCACTGGAGCATTTTCTTCACTAATGATTGATATGGGAGGGTCTGGCCCACTGTGAGTGGTGCCATTCCTAGGCAGGTGGTCCTGGAGCTATAATGAAAGGAGCTGAATCTGAGCTGGGTCAAGCTAGTAAACAGCATTCCTCCAACGCCTCTGTGTCAGGTTTTAACTCCAGGTTCCTCCTTGAGCTCCTGCCTGACTTCCCTGGATACATCGACTCTGATGCCAATATATAAGGCAAATAAACCATTTACCTCTTAACTTGTTTGTAGACAGCATGTTTTATCACAGTGATGGAACTAGAACAGTACCTGTAAGTTCTAGGTATGTTATTGGCCGCTGGACTCTGGCCTGGATGCTATTGAAAGCTGATATGTTCACAGTGGCTGATGAGACCCCCTGAGACTGCTCTCAGGCATGACATGCCTCTGGTGATCATTTCCCCTTAGTGATGGACAGAAGCTGGCCAGCCACTTCCCCGGTAAAAAGCAAAATTAAAGTATTTGGGCGAGGAGCCTCTTCCCAGTACACAGGAAGGACACTGTGTTCTCTACCACATGCCGTTGCTTTGCACATTTCAAACACTGGGCATCAAGTCAGGGGATAAGGCCCAAATTTCCTCTTATAAAGTAATTCTGCAGCCAGATTCAGTTGGAGAGAAGTTTGTTACAGGAATTCTAGGCCTCTGACCAGCAATGGTTGAGTGGTCTCCATCTCCTTAATTGAATGTGAAAATATCCGAAAATCTGAAACACTAAGACGCGTCTCCCAAGAATGGTTCCTCACTTAAAAGTGGCTAGTATTGATTGGGCTGTGTCAATTCCAAGGCCTTCCAGATCCAATTAGAACAGTATGAGTCCAGGACAGAGTGCTGTGGTGACATGACTGTCCCATGGGAGTTTCTCATCTCCATTGACTAAGTCAATGTAAGATAAAAGCCTTGGTTCAAAGGACCTCCGAGCATCCAGGCAGAAAGCCTGCAGGATTGACAAGGCTCCCTATATCCTATTACAGAGTGTCTTCCAGTATGTGAAGAGAGCACACATCCCTTTCAGTCTCCTCTCCAGATTCACAGAGGCATGGTATCCATCTGATTCCATTAATCTACTTAAATATATCTTCAAATGTAGGTCTGGATAACAACATCAAAGGCAAGCTCTAGGGAGATGCCACAGTGGATGAAGCACTTGCCAGGCAAGCATAAAGACCCGGAGTTTGAATCCCTAGAACCCCAGCGGGATAACAGACCTGTGCAATCCTAGTGCTACAACAGTGAAAAGAGGTTGAGACAGGATGACACATGGAAGCTGGTAGATCACCGGGCCTTGTGGAAGCACACTGACAACAAACAAGAAACTGTTTCAAACAAGGTTGGAGGACACCAGGGGTTTCATCTGATCTCCACACTTCACATCATGGCCCAGGCATATACGTGAAAATCAAAGACATAATTTAGGTCACCAATCATGTCACATTTTATCTGGCTTAATTATCTTCCCATGAAGACAGGCAGATCTCTGCATTCTTAGAATAACTCCAACATCTACTGCCACCCAGGTGAGCCATCCAGAGTCACACAGTAGGCTCCATTAAAATCCAAGAGAAAGACCTACTGAGAACGCTATCCACAATCAGGTTTAAACCAAAGAAGCATTAAATGCAAACATCCTTTGACTATTTTAAGCATTTTGCTTATCAAATAAAAAGTAGTGCTTCTGGGGTGAGGGAAAACCTCTCTACGGATGCTTTCTCTCTTCCCTGCTAATAAGACTGCAGTAAAGATGAAGAAAACCTGGACTGAGTTTTCTGAGCCTAGGAAAATATTATGGTCATGTTTGTCTTTTGTCCCTCAATGACTCATATCTGTCTTGACTGGCCCTTTCAACCAGTTATCACTCAGTTCCACAGAGAAACTAGAAAATGCTTCAACTGTTGTCAACCAAGCCCTGTCAAAACTTTTAGTACAAAGAGACAATGGCTAATACTACAACTTGTGTAATAAGGACATCTCTATTCCACAGGAGAATTAGGTTATCTGGTAGCTTTAAGCCTCCCTCCCCTCTGGCAGCTTTCTATCACTTTGCACACTGGATTGTCTCTGATGACACCAAAATACCCTTTGACAGAAGGTCCTTGTATACTTCCCAGTATCTTAACTGGAGGCTGAACTGTAAGTCTCTAGCAGAGGGGAGATGATAGATCTCAACTAAAATGATTGGAATAAAAAAATATTATACCAAGAGATTGGTCCAGACAAGTCTTACAACATGGCTCTGCCCCTCTGCCGTCTCCACAGCAAGATTACAGAGCTTCAACTTGTAGAATGTGTTCATTCCACCCCACCAAGAGACTGAGCTTCAACTTGTAGAACTTGTGTTCATTCCACCCCACCAAGAGACTAGAAAGAGGACCAGGGAGATGGCTCAGAGCATCAAAGTTCTTCTCATGCATGGATGAGAACCTGAGTTCACAACCCCAGACCCTATGTAAAATTGGATGCATCCATGTACTGTACTCATACAGCAAGATGAGAGGAGACAAGAGAATCTGCCAACAGCCCATAGGCCAGACAGCCTGACATACACAACTAGTAAATAACAAAGGACCCTGTCTCAAACAAGGGAGAAAGCAAAGTCTGACACCTGAGCTTGTCTCTGACCTCTATGCATAGGTCATACCATGTTTAAATCTGTACACACAGACACACAGACACACACACACACACACACACACACACACATACACACACACACATGCACATGCAACATAGGGGATCTTAAAAATGAAACTAATAGTAATAGATGATGCTCAGAGGTAACACAGAAATTACCTCATGATTCTGGACTAGAAGTTAACTGTCTGACACCTCCTCCTCCCACTACAAAGCTTGATGACACATTGGTCTGTGAAAAGTCAGTTCATCATACGTTCACTGTATCCTTCAGTTATAGAATTGGTGCAGGATCTGAAGATGAGTCAGAGTGGGAATTCCTAGCTTGTATTGACCTGGTTTAAAGCTCTCTAGATACTAGATGTTACTGCAGATATGGCTCAGCCTGGGAATTCTAGCTTCTGACATGCCTGGTACCATTCAAAGACTGGGTGGGCCTTCACTTCTACAGTTTCTGTAAATAGCTATTTCAGTATTTGACAGCCTGGGTTTCAAAATACTGGCAGAAAACTGGTAACACTGGAGGCCAGTTAAACCATGAGGCCATGTCAGAGTCATCCATGGAGAAGACACAGCCGAGGTCACAGATGTGGAGAACCTAAAACATGTGGAATTAGCCTGCAGGTAAGGATGGCTCCCTGAGGAATCCGTGCTTCAGTAAATGATAAAGAGAAAGAAGTAGAGGAAACAGGAAGAACTGATTTCAAAGAAAATGGGAGCAATGAGCTTCAAGGAGGAAGAGTCTATACAGCTGTCAGGCTGGAGCTGTGAGAGAAGACAGGAGGAAAGATGACTTCTTCCATCTTTGATAGTGAGATGTGAGCCATCACTGACTTTCCCAGAGCCGTTCCTGTGAAAAAAGATGTGGGCTGAAGATGCATCAGAAGCAGAATCAAATCCTGTGGGATTAAGTGTCGGTCAAGAAATACTAGGTGTTTGTTTTAGAGGGAGTTGGAAAAGGGTAACCGATGAGGGAGACACAGAAGTTTTGTAGGATGTGTTTTTCTCCTAAGATGAAGGAGATCTAAGTATGCTTATAGCCAGAGGGGGAAGGAACCTGTGCACAGAAAAAGTAATTGAAGATTTAATAAAAAGAGAGAATAATTGATGCAGCACAGACTTTGAGGAAACATGAGGAGATGAGACCAAGAGTTCACAAGAGCCAGGGTTAGCCTGCCAAAGAGGAAAGAGAAAGATGGGGAGGTGGGGAGGGACTGACAAGTGAATCAAAAAGATGGAATTGGACCGAATTTTCACTAGAATTTTCACTCGTAGAGTAGAGGAAGAACAGAGCAACAAGCTCTCCTGTTCCCCTAAGTAGAATAATATCCTGAGCAAGAGGGAAAGAAATAGGGAGACTAGCAAGAAAATTCAGAGAGGACCCTATATTCAGAAGGCACATGAGTCAGCCAGCACCACACACAAGTGTCTTATATCAAAACTTGAAAATCAGCAGTAAATGAACTGGACATTAGTATATGGATGGGCATACCCTGTGTCTGCATGTTATGTTCCCAGTTCAAGACTCAACACAAGGTTAATACAGCAAGCAGTCCAAAGCTGACCTGACAGATTGACATCAGA
Organism: Mus pahari; assembly: GCF_900095145.1. NCBI lineage: Eukaryota > Metazoa > Chordata > Mammalia > Rodentia > Muridae > Mus > Mus pahari. The sequence continues at coordinate 1,214,583 of NC_034610.1, forward strand.
ACACACCAAGTGCTCACTGTGACTGCCCACCTGTGGTCTGCAGCACTCAGAGGCAGAGCTGAGGAGATCTCCATGAGCTCACAATGACCCTGGTCTACACAGTCAGACTGGCCAGGGCTGCATGGTAAGACGAAGACAAAAAAAAACAAAAAACACAGGTAAGACCTTAAAAGGCCATTGCATACTATTGTCATGATTTTTGTTTTAATTTGTTGCTTTTAATTAGGCATTTCTGACTGTGAGTCGATTTTGCATCCTTTCCTCTTTACTTTTTTTTGTTACATGCTAATATTTGTCTCTATTAAGTCTTTAATATAGCTTTTCCCTTACCCTCTCAGCATACACTGTAGGGTAAAGCCACATACTTCAAGATGGCCATTGAAAAGCAAAAGGCTCAGAAAGGACAAAGAATGGAACCATAAACAATCCCTATCTCCCTTTATTCTTTGCTCTAGATGTACCACCATAACCCACCTAAAGACACCAAAGTGGTCCGAATCTGTCCGAAGGATGAATATTTTTCTCGCTTATCTTTTCTCAGCTTCTTTGTGTACCATCTTTAAAGTTGTCCATCATTTACTGTGGTTTCTATGAAGCCCTGTCAGGAAGACACATAAGAATGGAGATATTTAGGGATATCTACTTTAATGTTTCAAATATATGATCTGCCAAACCATCCCGATAATGACTTGGGATGCTAAGATTCCCCAAGAATCTGAGACTGACCCTGCATCTCCATGAGCTTTCATTGAGAATGCAGCTCCATCATCCATCTCCTGGAGCTATTTCAGTGAAAAAGGAGTAAGGTGGAAGTGGGACAGAAGCAGGATGGGGTCTTGTTGATGACCCCAAGCATAAGTCAATGAGAAGACACAGGTATGCTGGGGGATAGTTTAGCTGGTAATATGCTTACTTCACCAGCTCAAGAACCTGACATTGAGCCCTATGTGAGAAGAGCTGAGCATAGAGGCATGTGGTGTCAGCACTGACAAAGTGGGAACAGGCAGATCCTTGGGTATACACATTCATACACATACACACATATATAAACTTTCACACATGTGAATTTACACACACAGACACACACACACACAGACACACACACACTCTCACACACACCAGAAGCAACTGCTGGCCTCCTAACCTAGTTTTACTCAATACAGACCTGGCCTCTCATCTCCTGGGACTTGCCGTCTTCTTGGTACTATCCTCAATCTAGTGCCTTTTGTGACAGCTAAATGCACAGGGGAAAAAAAATAAAAACGCTTTCAGTAGCTGCCAGCTTCTGAAGTTGCCCAAGCATACTCTTTTAGCTCTCTTTCCCTTAAGCTATATGATGTCATTTGCCTCCCCTTTCTAAGTGCCAGAAATGCTTCTTTCATATCTCCGAAATTTGCCAAACTATAAAAACCTCAGATCTCAGTTTAGGTTTTTATTCTCTTGCCAAAAAAGCAAAAAAAAAAAAAAAAAAAAAAAAAATTTTGTTATTAATAAACCACACTGGCCAGCTGCAAAATAAAAGGGGAAAGGACGCTGTTCACAAGCCTGCTGAGCGCCTTCCATACTTGGGCTAATGGGCTGTCCTCATTTTATTCAGAATTTTCATTTCAATGGCTTGTCAGCTACTGCTTCAGGACATACCTAAAACTCCTGAAGCTCCCAGACTTTATAGGTAACAGGGAGACTGGTTTTCAAATGTGCTTCACTTTGCTTTAGGACGTAGTCATTAAGTGACTTTTGAAGTTAGAACAGTTTCCTCCTGATTTGGAAGTTTCATAGACGCCTGTTATGTATTTACTGAAGCTTTTTTAGATGGCCTAAAAAGGAGAGAGGGGGGAGAGAAGCCTCCTCCCCGTTCTAATTACAGTTCCATTTCCTTAGCAAGTCCTTGAACCAGGAACTCCCAGAGTCCCTAATCACCTCTCTAGCCCTAATCTCCATAATGGTGCCCCTTCCAGATTCCTCCTTGGCACAGCCTGGAGACTGATCTGCTCTGTGTGGTTAAAACCCTTTTATTTCATGCCAGTTAGGACCTGTTTTTCACAGTGCACCTTCTTGGGCCTCCCTACTGCCTTGGCTGCAGTTGATAAACTTGGCTTTGCTTCAATCCCAGCAATATGAGCCTTCATCTATCTTCCTTCTCATCTCCTCCTCCTCGTCCTCCTCCTTTTCTCCTTCCTTCTCTTTTTATTCTTTCCTCCTGTTTTTTCTTCTCTTCTATGGACTTACCCAAGTTACCTCTACGCATTTTAAAATATTTTTTGAAATTAAATATATGCTCACACCATTTATCCCCTTCCTTTTCTACCTCAAATCCTTCCCCTAAACCCTCTTAACTTGCTCTCTTTTAAATCCATGTCCTGCATTTCTTTAAATATAAATAATATAAGTACACACACACATCCTGCTCAGTCTACATAGTGTTACTTATGAATATTATGATTTCAGGACTGGCCACTCAGTATTGGATAATCAATTTTTGGGCTCTTCCTAGGAAGACTATTTTTTCCCACTCTCCCCCACCAAAAGTCTCCTCAGACAAGGACAAGTACCACAACCAACCAACTGAAATGCAAAGACCATTCAGTGCCTAATCCCAGCTGATACATGGACAATACAACTCCTGCCCCTGACGCCAGGGAACCATGACAGACGAGGCTTGGGAAGACTGTAAGAGACAGAAGTGTAGGACATTTTCTGTGAGATCTCAACTTCTAGGTATATCAGAGAACCTACGTCCGTTCAGTCTCATCAACGTGGCTGCAGAAAAAGATCTGGACAAGGATGACGCCAACAGACGTGTTAAACTTTTTCTCTTAATTTCAGGACAGATCCAGGTCTGCCTAGTGGGACTAGAACTTTAGAACTCTGCCAGCTCCCTACTTGCTCTGTGTTTCCCATTACTCATCAGCTGATTAGTTTATTATGAAGTCATACTCTACAGAGAATATTAATTCTTTCCTAGTACGTTGAGTGAAAAAAAAAAAACAACTTGGGGCTGGGTATGTTGTTCAGTGGGTAGAATTCTTATCTAGTGTGTAGACAACCCTGAGTTTGATTATTAGTATAACAGAAATCAAATATGCCTGCACAAACCTATAATTCTCCCACTCAGGAAGCAGGAGCAGAAGGGTTATAAACTAATGGTATATATAAAATCCATTCATTGACTGGTGTTTCTCAGTCCTGGGCAATTTTGCCACCACTTATACCCACACCCAGAAGGGAAATTAGGCAATGATGAAAGACATGTTTAGTTGCTTGAAGAGGCTACTGTTATAGGAAGTTAGAGGTCAGGGTGCTGCTTAGAGGACATGCCTCACAATCAACTCATCTAACCCTAAATGCCAATAATAAGGATTTGAGACAAACATATGCCCACATGAACCAAAACTAACAATCGCCATGAACTCATCTGATTTATTCTTAGATATCTTTTCATCCCTGTCCCCTGGAATGCTGGTTGGCATATGATTATTTGTTTGTGAGCCTTTGTTACATAACCTCTCATTAGTAATTTAATATACTGTTAGTAATTTTCATATTAAAAAAAAATCTGTTACTGACAGACTAACTGGGATTCTTAAGGATAATTAAACATGTTCTGTCTTGCTTGGTCCTTGCTGAAGGTGGCAGACAGCTGCCCACATTCTGTGCGATGCAATGTATTAACAGTTTTCATATTCATCTTCTGAACTTTCGAATATGGAGTCAAGGCATACAAGGGATCTTTCGCCCTAGTTCTGGGAAATTCCACCAAAAAATCATTGAAAAGGGGCAATGAGATTAGGACACCCCAAAGAGAAGGTAGGCTTTATCCTAGACAAGTTGAGCTGAGGAGTCTCTGGGGTAAGGAAGGGCTATAAGGGAGAGCCATAGCAATCCAGCTTGCTGTTTGGCTAGCCACCCCTCACATTCCAGGTCTCTACCCATGAGGTCACATTAGTATCCTGTTCCTTCTTACCATGGGTTCAAAAGTTAAGTTCCTTTGTGCTATGTATGCGAAAAAAAGAGGGAAAAGGTGAAAATAAGATAAAATGTCACCAGATGCTCCACCTAGCATTAAAGAATGAGCCATGTCATAGAAGCATGTTTAGAAGATATTTCCAACAAACTATAAATCCTCAGCCAAACATCAGACTGAATATTCTACTGATTTGGGGGACTATAGTCTGTCCTGTCATCACTCTACACTGTAAATCTCTCTCTCTCTCTCTCTCTCTCTCTCTCTCTCTCTCTCTCTCTCTCTCTCTCTCCCCTCTGTCTGTCTGTCTGTCTGTCTGTCTGTCTGTATGTATGTATGTATGTATGTATGTATAAATATTACATGTATATATGTATATATCACTTATTTAAAACGTGAATTGTTGGATACTTGGGCAGAGCTCTGAGGCATGAATCTCTGGGCCATCTTGAGGGAGGCTCCCAATGAAGACTTAATTTTTTATTCACAATTTTCCTAATTACAGACATGATGGATACTCATTATGGGAAGTCTGTGGAGCTGACAATTATAAAACCCCATCACTCTGAGATAACGCTGGTTAATATTTTATCATATTTCTTTTAAACCCTGGGATCTAAGGTTCCCACACATACACACAGACTTACAGGCTGACTCCTCATATGCATTTGGCTTGGTTTTTCAGTTCTGATTACCAATTACTGCTCTGTGTGAATTCTAAATACAGTACTGGTTGACTATAGACGATTGTAAAACCCAAGAAAGGTACGACTTCTTTAATCCCTTCATTTAGTGATAGACCACTGTGAAAAGTAAAGCATTCCTTTTATTCTGTACATTCAAAAGTTTGGGATAATAATGCTCAGAGTTTTGCACAATGGCTGTTTAGGAATACTATTACTGTGTGTGTGTGTGTATGTGTTTGTGTGTGTGTGTCTAAGAGAGAGAGACACACAGAGAGAGACAGAGAGACAGAGAGACAGAGAGAGACAGAGACACAGAGATACACATACACACTCACAGTGGGGGAGACTAAACAGCTTTTTCATTAAAATTGTTCCCCCCTTTGGTAAAAATCAAGACATATAATTTAATATATTTTGTAATTTTTTAAAGTCTTGCTTAAAAGAATGTGTTTATATAAATGCAATGGCACATACATGTGAGTTCAGAACTCTGGAGACTGTGATTGGGGAATTACACATTGGAGACCAGCCTAGTTTACGTAGCAAGATGAAAGGAAAATAACAAAGAAAAGCAAAGGGGCATGGAAGGAGGGGAGATGAGAGAGTGAAAGAGAAAAGAGAAAAGAAAGAGAAAAAGGAACAAGATAAGGAATAAAGTAAAGAAAAGAGAATCAACCCTAAAAAGGTGTCCTGTGATCGCCCTAAATGCCATTGTGAACACAGTAAGCACACTGTAGCCTTCCAAAAGCCTATACCGCCTATACCTTCATAGCTTCCATCTTTCTGATCTTTGAAGACAGATCAGATCATCTAGGTCTTACAGCTGACCTTCAACAATTCACCTTTCTTCTAAGACACTTTGGTTGGTAATTTATTTCTGGTAGATGGCTCTTAAAAGATTTCCTTCATAGTTACCTTTTATCAAATGAATGATCTTTGACTTAATAATGTTGTCTTCATTTCTGTCTTGTCTGATATCCCATCCTACATGCTGTTCTTTGTCTTTTTCCAATTAAATGTTTGACAAACATTTACTTTTTACTTTTTACTTTTTTTTTTTTTGGTCCTTTGTGGATAAGTTATTTTTATGAGATCATTGTGGAATTGTATCTCACGTTCTTCTTTGTCCTTTCTTGAATATAACACACATGGGCTTATTTTTGGTCATTCTTTAATGTTTTTTGCTATTAACTTTAGGCTTGCTACAGAGACTACATTGGGATTTTGCTGTTTTAATCTTCCTTATTTTGTTCAGAATGTACTTTACTTATGATTTAATTAATGATTTTAATTATGCTTTCATAAACATTGTAAGCAACTAGATTGATTTACTTGAAATAGAACACTGTTCAGATTGACCTTACAGACCTGGGACTTGGTGTTCTCACATCACAGCAAGTGAGGATATAGTCCCAAGTGTCATTTGCATTCTCTGAGCCCTTCTTTAGTCTCTGTTCTGTCATCCTAATCTTAGAAGATGATACCACAACATGAGGATGTGCTCAGCATCCCAAACATGGCTGCCCTTGCTGCCTCTGTTGACATTCCAAGGAAAACTAAGGGTGAGGAGAATGAGGAGTAAGTGGAAGAAGAAGATGATGGAGAAGAGGAAGAGAAGGAGGGAAACAGAAGAGAGGGTGTGGAGAGAAACAAGGGGAAGAAAGTTGCTGCTGTCTGTAAAACTGAGTTCCATCCAATTTCTTGTCAAGCACTTTCAGAGCCACTCCTAGCTACAAGGAGACTGGGAAAATGTTTGTTTGATCCTCTATTTATTATCCCTATATTTTTATCCCTAGATGTTTTCTGTCCTCCGTACCATGGATTTTTGTTAGTAAGAATGAAAGAATTTGTCATGACTAAGAATCTCATAAGAGCCTTTCTAAGACTGTGAAAGTCCTTGGCAAGAAGGGAGACAGGCATGGAGTCCTGCCTGTAGCTGAGGACATAGTGTTACTGACAGCACTGGAAGAGGAAGAAAGGGTTTCCTTAAGGCTGTAATCATTGCAGGGTCTAACAAAAGTCAGTGGAGGGTCACACACCCAAGAGTATATGAGAAGCATAAATTGACTGCTTGATATTTTTATTAATGAGAATGCAAAGTTGGGTGAGAAAAGTCTGGTAGGAGATGGGGGAGCAGTGGAATAGGGGTGTATATGGTAGGAGAGGCGGCAATGAAATAGAGGTGGATCTGGGAGGAGAGGGGATAGGCAATGGGATGGGGTGGATCTGGTAGAACAGGCAGGAAGTGAGGAACATGATCAAAATATGATATATCAGTGTCTCAAACACTTAATGACTTCTCTTAAAGACTGAAATCTAAGCGCAAGACCTAGTTAAAAGCCGACTAATGCACACATATTTTTTAATGTCCATCGCTTATAAAGTCAAATAAATCAGAAAACATTTATATTAACAAACCAAATTGTACTTTTAGATTTTACGACATCTCTTAAGAGAGTTGAAAAATCACATTTAGTTCTTAAAACATCTGTAGACATTTAAAATCTCTACATTTTTAAATTTGCTGATTTTTATGTTTTACCCCGACTACTTACATGTTTAATTTTGTTTTTAATTGTCTAAATTCTGTGGCCAACCAGCTTTGAAAATATGCTTATTTCAGTGGTATATATGCTCAGCTATGCTGTATGAGACCCAGCTTGTATCAGACAACATTCCAGTATTTAACTTGTGAGACCTCCTCTGAGAGTAGCTGTCATTACAAAAAAGACACCCCCCAAACTAGAATTTATTTAGGTATCTAGTTTCTTTATAACCAAATGTAAACACACACACACACACACACACACACACACACACACACACAAGCACGTGATCTCACCAATGTTTCCACAGGGGAAATGGATGGAGTCTGATTCATTCTGTTTACAGATACATAGCACCTGGAAATTGATTATATCATATCATATCATATCATATCATATCATATCATATCATATCATATCATATTGCCCTGCATTCCAGGAGTCTTTGGAAACATGTTTCTCAAATTCTTTTTACCTGGAGTCTTCCCCTATGGCAGTTTTGACCACATCAGAGCTCTCCTTGAACACCTCTCCGATTTGTTTTGTTTTCCACTCCACTCTGCAAATCTGCCCATCTACCTTTTACCTTATTTTAATTTAATCTTCTTAGAATATAGTGTATTTATAGGTGTTAAAAAATGCAGAGTATTGTGCCCCCTCTTTCCCACACAGGGATGCGGGACCCGTCAATCTGAACTGTCTCTCACATTGCCTATTTATAATCAAAGCCTCCCTTCCCCCAAGCCATCACAAACACGATCTACTCCTAGGACTTATTATTTGGCTTTTCCAGAAAGTTGTACAGATGGATGCACATGGATTCAACTATGTGAATCTGACTCTTCCATAGGCACAGTGCACATGTGCAGTTTGTCCCTTCTTGCTTCTGGTACTATCCCACTGGATGGATGCACCACAGTATGCTCATGACCCAACAAAGTAGGTGATATTATTGTCTTCAAAAGGTGCCATGCTGAGAGGAGGCACATGGGGCTGAAGTTGGGTGCATGGGAAGGTGGTAAAGACCTAGGCAAGAATTGGGGGAGGGGAAATGACTGCATGAAACAATTTTCAATAAAAATTACATTTTTAAAAAACTGACAAGTCCTAGCCTAAGTCCAAAGGACGGACACCCAGCAGAGCAGATGTGTAAGAATAAGATAGGTGTCCAACTTTAACAGAGAGTAAAAGTTGCCTTTCTTCTGCCTTTTTAATCATTCAGGCCCATTTATAAGGTATGGAAATATGGGTCTCTTCTATGCCTCCTTGTTCTTGAATAATGACAATGAGACTTGGTATTTATCCATAAGTTTCATGTACTACACCAGGGTAGGGTTCATATCTATTCTAATATGACTGTGTTAGTCTGGCCTGCTACCAAGTCATGTTCCCAGCCACGTGCCCCATTACCTGCCATCTTACCCTTGAGATGGCTGCCCCTGTGCTCCATCCATCCTCCCATTGAGACCCTCTCTTTTGAATCACCTATGAATCCTCTCCCCCTGCTCCTCACCTGTAACCCTCTCACTGGGATCAGAAGTCCTGCCTCCTCTTTTTTCTGTCTAGCTATTGGCTGATCAGTTCTTTATTAACCAATCAGAGGTGATGGAAAACAACCTTTACTTTACACAGCATTGAAACAGGAGATGCTTGACAATGCCAATGTCCACACTGAAACCAGATCTCTGAGAACAGAATTCAGCATCCGAATATAGAGTGCACAAAGCCAACCCCCCAGCAATGAGACCCATCTTCATTCTTAGGTCACTTAAGGGCTAACCTCCTCTGGAAACAGTCTCACAGACACCCCCGAAACAGTCTGGGTATCTCTGAGTGCAGCCTAAGTGATATAAAATTAATAACCTCACGTGTGCCCCCTCTCTAAGTCTCAATTTTGATGGCTTGTATGTGTGCTCTCGTCTATTAGTCGTTATGCCTAAAGATTTGCTCCAATATCTTTCTATTTTTCTATTACTATCGTATTTTAAATCTCATGATGCCCTTTTAACTTTATTAACTTGATCACTGGATTTGGCGGATTCCACTTTTCTTTATTTTCCTAGTTTGCAGAACAGATTTATAGATATTTATTTCATGCTTTCTTCTATTCTAAAGTAAAATTTAAAAACCCATAGGTTTATAAAACCCATAGGTCAAAGACAATCTTAAAGGAGTTAGAAAATGTTAAATATAACAAAAAAAAAAGCATGAAATATCAGAATTTGTGAAATACAGCTAAAATAGTACTCAGAGGGAAGTTCATAGCATTAAATGTTTAAATATATACACATGCTCAGAATTTGCATCGTTGGACCATATGGAAGCTCTATTTTAAATTTTTGTCGTGCATAAAAGAGTTTCAGTCTCCCCACATTCTTCCTAGCCCTTGGCATGGTTCTGCTTATAAACCCCATCCTAACAAGTGGGGGGGGGGCAGCTGAATGCAGCTTCGATTTGCATCTTCCTGATGATTAAGGATGTTAAACAGAAACTCATTGACCATCACTTGGTCACCTTGGAGTAATGTCTGCTTGATTCTTTTCCTTATTTCTTAACTGGTTTATTTGGGGGCAGGGCATATTTCCTTTCCTCCAAGAAAGGCAATGACAGATTTTCTATATGCTTGTACAAATCCGCTGGCCTCTACCTCCCATTTCTTTTCAACCTTTCCTGATCATTCTTCAGAAAAGTTTGATTCTATTGTAACGTTAGCTAGTCCTTGTCCCAGCATCTATATTATTCTACTGGGATCAAATAATGCTTTTCAAAAATCATATGTATTATTATTTGTGCTATAACATTTTATGTTAATTTTCTTTTAATTATTTCTCTTTCCAATGAGAAACGTTATCTTTTACTTATTTCAAGAGTGTTTGCTGTGGATAACCTCGAGGTACATGAACATAAAGTGTTCGTAAGAATCTTCATTTGATAATTTCAATGTTTGGCTTTTCTTGATATTGCCTTTCCCTTTGAGTCTTATTCATATATTCCTGGCTCTTTGCAAGCTGGAAGAATTATATTGAATCCTGGGTACACAGAGTGCAGTGTTAGATAACTTTCCTGTAATCAGCCTCTGGAAGACCTTAGATTTTGATTCTCGCTACATGTTGAATGCTGAACATTCCTTGGAGGCCTATATGTTAAAAAGCTTAGATCTCTGTAGTGGTGCTCTTTGGAAATGCTGGAACATTAGAGAGCTGGGCTTGTAGAATGGGTCCTTAGGTTGCTGGGTATACATACTGCCTTGAAGGAGATTGTGGAGCCATGGTCCCTTCTGTCTTTCCTCCCTTGCTTTCTGGCCATGAGGAAAATTCCCCTCTACATTTGCCTGTCATGAGGTGCTTCCCCCCCCCCCCCCGGATCCATGTCCAGAGCTTCAGAAAGAATGAGTCAAAATCATGTTATTTCTTTATGAGTTGACTGTCTCAAGTCCTTCACTATAATGACAGAAAACTGACTAATATGCAGGTTTGTGTCATCGGTGTTCACTTCAGATGAGATAGAAAAAAGTACCCTCATCCTCCTCTGGTCATTGCAGAGCCTTCACAAGCTTCACTGGGTATATACTACATATTCTGTAGAGATAGCTTAGGAGATGACTTGGACTGAGTTCTTTCTGTATCGTTAGCTATCTTTATTCAATGATTCCATGACTCCCCAAGTCCAAGTGATGTCTTTATGAATCGCTTTGGCTAGATAAACGAGTCCCTCTTTAGGTTTTTGGTGCCATGATGTTAGCATTCTCTGTGACACTTGGTATGAAAGGGTTGTAATGGAAAAGAGAGCAGTGAAGGATACACACGTGCACACACATACATACACACATACACAAGCACACACACACACACACACACACACACACACGCTTCTGGACTTTGTATACCTTCTTCTGTTCCTGACTATGAAGATAGCTTTTCTCACAGTCTAATCATCTCACCATCACCACCACATTCAGGAAACGCGGCCCCATGATGGGAATCAGGCCTGTGCACAGGCAAGAAAGAAAACAGAGAAATAACAAAACAAATGAAGATTTTTATTCCACATCTTCCAGCTTCTAGAGAACTCTTCCCGGACTCCTGAACATGGGATGGCTTTCTTTTGGACCTTGTTCTCTACTGTAATTGAACAACTCTACCTCTTAGACTGTAAACATGCTGTGAGTAAAAGCTGAGCTATAAAGGAGGGAACAAAATGGGGACTGTGTCAGGACTTGCCTTTTATGTACCTCCAAATTTCACAGGTTTAAAGTCCTAATCCCCAATGTCCAAGGTTTGGGGGAGCTATGGCATTACTATTTCTGTAAGAACCAATTCATAGTCCTCTCCATCCCCACTCCTCCCTCTGTAGTGTGCTTATACAGTAAGACAGAACACACTCATACACTAAGACAAACTCTCACACATAGCTACCTGTGCTAACTTAAACTTTCCAACCTTCAAAACTGTGAGCAATCTATTTTGAGTGATTCTAGCCACGCAGTCTACTCCACTCTAATTTAACACCTCAAGCTGACTCAGACAGTAGAATTAAATTCTGACCTCTCCCCACTCACTATCTGCGCTATTGTTTGCTTTTCTGAGACCTTTGCCCTTTGCGTGCTATCCAAATGTTTACGTCTTCACCGATGTAACAGATAACAAATGTCATGCTTACTTCATCTTGATCAGCACCAAAGGTCTATAGTAGATTGATTATTCGTAAGGGTTCATTTCTTAGCCTGTTCTATTTTTATTCTGTATTTATCAAGTCAGTAACAACTAATGCTCTATCAGAGTACAGTAGTTACATTAAAGTGATGAGGAAGCAATATTCCTTCTAGAGTTAAACCTATCTGTCTAACATACGCTTTTAAGTTTACAGTTTCTTAAAAATGTCTCCGATCAGAACTTTGGTAAAGCTAAATTTGGCAAAGCGTCTTTATGGCGCGTGCTGATCATTTAACTTTCTTGTAAAGGAGAATGGAAATCCCAACAGAATAACATGGAAACTGTGAGGCTTCAGTGCAACTCTCCGCTCTTAAGTGAGACTAGTGCTTTGTGCCTCTGATGGATCTGTAGTCTGCAATAACAGGCCTTTCCCTCTCCTACAAGCCTGTGATTAGAAAGACACCATATGGTGGCAGTCTGTGTGTTAGATCTAAACGGAGCAGCAGGAGGAGGCATGAGAATGGGGAAATGGAAGTAGTGGCTTTGTTAACCAAGTATGGTAAGAAGGCAAAATGAATTCCATTTCTCCAATAACTGCTAGGCTACACATTGGAGAAGGCTTTAAAAAAATATACGCGACATGTTTCTCTATTTCTTAGGAGTTTTATTGGAAAAATAACTTACACAGCATTACGTTAAAGGAGGTATAAAAATGATCATGCTGAAAGTAGTTACTATAAACCACAATGGCTATAATGCAGGGAAAATGAGAATGGGATGCTTATGAAAAGGGATGGGATTGTTGAATGCAATGATTGGGAGAAATGTGAAGATAATGGAGTAGCTCATAAGTAACAGACACACGTCAAGCAAAGAAAGCCGATGTCACATGCTGCACAGTAAATGATAAAGTTGCAAAATCTGCCTAGGGCCGGGTCATCTAGAGTACTAAACGTTATAGGAGAGAAAAACATTAACTGTGGAGTTATTAAAAAGCCAGAATAGAAGGTGACTGAGCAAGAAGAGTGGTACCCTTGGAGCTGTGATTTTAGAAGACCCATCTGTAGGATGTGAACATCACTTCTTGAATTGGGAGGAACCAGGGAGGTAGAGTTGTCTTGACATGAGGCAGCAACTGTCTATCCAGGGTAGGGAAAGTGAAATAGAACAAGACTGAGATAGACAAGAGGATGGTAGACTGTGTTCCTGAACACCTGGAAAATAAGGACACAGAAAGGGGATCGTGGGATTGAGTAGAAACGTTAAGTGTGGGCACAACGGCTTAGTGGACAAATGTGCCTGCTGCCAAGCCTGAGGACTTGAGTTCAGTCCCAAGAATCCACACAGTGAAGTAGATAGCCAGCTCCTGCAAGTTGTCCCCTGACTTCTACACAGACACCCTGACACAGGTATACGGAGCCATGCACTCATGCACTCGAATGAATGAATAAATGAATGTAATAACATTTTTAATTTTTAAGAAAAGCAAGCAAGTTAACCTGGAAAGGTTGAGTCTGAGTCGCTGTAACACAATCTGTTAGGCATCTTAGTCTAGAGAAGAGAAAGGATAAAAGGCATGGGTAAGAGTCGCCTCTGAAAAGAGGGAGGGAAACTGCGCGAGCCCAAGTCTATATTCTGGTAAGGAGATGGGAGAAAACAGAAAGAAAGCTAATGGGGAAATCTGACCTTTTGGGAAAGGAGGTAAAGAAGAAAGACTCTTAGATGTAGGGAGACATTGCCAGTTCTCTATGGCATCGCAGAAGATCGGTGAAAACACCGATTTAAGACACCAGTGTAGTGGGGAAGTGGGCAGGTGAAGAATGCAAGCAACAAGCCAGTGAACATCATGGCGGCTCCAGTCTCAAGAAAAACACTGGTGGAAGTGGGGATGCCACAGTTCAAGAGCAGGGAACTGAGACTGAGAAGGACAGGCACGCAGCTCTTGTAAAACTCCAGCAAAGGCCTGCCTTCCACAGACCAACCAGAGCCAAAGATGGCTGCCTGGTCACGTGGTTCTGAGGCAGCAAACAAGATCTTTGTCATTTAGGTAGAGCCAATCAGGAGGAAAACTGTCTGTCAACAATTTGGGGGAGGACCAATGGTGTTGGCTGCTGTAGGCTGCGAACTGAAACCAAAATGATGCAGAAAACAAGAAATAATACTGTTCCTCACAAACCACTGTCTTTTCCTTCAAAGATCTCTCTGATTCCCCTTCAGAAAAAGATCCCCAAGCAGTGGGGCTTTATTGGGTTTATATTGCTACAGAAGTCAAAAGAAGGGTGCCACACCTGAGAGATGCAGATATGAGAGAACAAAACCCACTTTTTTACTGATTTAAAAAAAAAAAAAAAAAAAGTAGGCTTAGGAGGAAACAAATTATCCTGAGCTAGGAAGGAACAAACTCATGGTCTGGCGTCTCTGGGTATGAGCAGATATGCCACCACAGCCTAACATTCAAAGTCAAAGCCACAATCTTCATGTGACAATGCCTCTGTTTGGGAAGTCAGTTGGCTGTGCCTCTCCTCCTTCTCTACCGCGCAACTGCAGAGTGTTTCTTATCACCAGTCCCCTTCTTTCTTACTCATTTCACAACCCACACCTGCTTCCTCAAGACAATGAGGCAGCAAGAGTCAGAATCCCGCGGAAAACAGAGTAGGCTTTCCATTACCCAGTGAGTGCAGAGCTGAGGTCACCTCTGATGGCGGAGAGCCAAGATACATCCCCGAATCCCGTCTTGCTCAAAGACTTTCTAAAAACAAGAAAGTGGGGTTGGGAATGGTTAAAAGAACTTTTGTGTATCGTTTCCTGGGTTTTCCTGACCCTGACTTGGGGATGGTTTATTCTTAGCAATGGCTTGCTCCTTACTGGCTTACAGGTAGGCTACAGAGCTCCAATCTTAGTTTTCTGCTTAGTTACCTGATACACACGTATACTGCTCCACTTCCCTCATGGGTCTTCCTTCTGCAGCAGTAACAGTTCAGAAAGGTTTCCATTTAGGTTGTTCTGTTGACTCTGGAGAGACTGGGAAATTTGAAGGAGGTTGCAGGTGAATGGTATTAATGAGAGTGGACAAGATGGCTTTGTAATTGGCAGTGTGAAGGCAGATTCAGTTCCCTGGGCCTGAACAAAACCCGAAGTGGAAGATTTAATTGCCTGCCCAAAGCTTCCCCTCTTATCCTTTGCAAGATATCAGAGGAACAGTGAGCAGCCGGACAGAGTATGGACATCGTCAGCAAACCAAGTCTGACTATAGTACTGGGTCAGAGTAGAGAGCCTTAGGGACATTCAGAGGAAACAGCAGCCCAGAACACAGCAGACAAAAAAACCCCACACAGAGCTGACATCATGAATTATGTAACTTGAATAATTTCCATTGTCAATAAAGCATCAAAATGGAGCTCTTCTGAATGTGAACCGAGGGAAGAGTCCTCCGGGGAGGCAGAGGCTTGCTGTACCTGAGGCTCCCGGGCTTCAGCCGAGGAGCAGCAGGCTCGAGCCTGCTGTCAGGGGTGCTCTGCCGGCTGCTGGGGGGGCCCCACCTTGCTGCAGTTGCTCTCAAACAAGCGAAATAAGAACATAAACAATGTGTTATTAAATAACCCCATGCTGATCCCGCAGCTCTGTATTTACCCAGCACTCTGTCAAGAGCCCAAACCTTTATCCAGGAGACCAGAACACTTGATCTTAACACCTTTGAACAGATGGAAACCACACAAATGGGAGATGCAGGAATAGAAAAGAAAACGATACCTCTTCTGTGCCAGCCTTGGCCCAGAAAGGACATAATGTGGAAGGGGGGAACTGTCAGGAGGAGAACTGCACTCTCTTCAGAAGCCAGCGTACCTTTAATTTCATAAGTACAACTGAGTACCATTTTCTAGACAGATGACTCTCCGCTCTGTATCTCTCGCTGTTCTTTGGAGAGCTTCTGCTATTCCTCTCCCATCTGTTATTTTCATTTATTTCAGCTAGGTTTTTTTTTTCTCCCAAATTGGAGGATCTTATTTTGGGAACGATATATTCCATAAATGTTATCCCATTTGAAGGAACGGTTGTGTTTTTTTCTCCCCCTGTCCCTTTTTAGGGAGAAAGGAGAAGAAGATTTTCTGGGTCTCTCCATCAAGTATATACCCTAGGTTAAAAACATAAGTCTTCCATTGAATAACTTGCTAATAAATCTCTATACCTAGCCCCATGATGCTTGGGGTGGGCTTGGCCATACCCATGCTGCCCCCTTGGAAAGAATCTCACTTTGCATACTCTCTCCAAATGTTGTCCAAGTTCCTCCTGAGTGAAGACTTCATCAGGCCTACATCTCCATCTGAGTTGTTGGCAGGCAAGGGAACGGAAATGCAAATAAAGGGACATCTGTGCTATATCCAGAGAACCAGATCTCATCATAAAGATTAGAACTTTCATCAGAAATGAAGGAAGGAGGGAGAAGGTAGGGAAGGTAAATCTTGGATACATAGCTACCTGAACATACGTCTATTCTGAACACACAGCTACAATGAGACCCTGTGTCCTATGTACTGGTGATGTTTCCACTTCTAATCCTTGGATGTCAACATCATAGATTCGTAAAACTAAAGATGTGTTACTTATTCTCAAGTTCTTTCTTAAGCTGCACCTCTGTTCCACTCCCAACTTACTTGGCTCCTAGCATGTTGGATGACTACTTGTGCCATGTGCTTTTCCATAAACATGGTTTTGTATGTAGTAGGCCTGCCTGCCTGCCGTTTGCTCTTTTCTCTACCTGGCAAACTCCTGCAGAGAAATTCCTGGCTCATCTCCTCTAAGACAGCTGAAATGTTACCCTACTTTAGGATGCTATCCCCCCTCATCCAAAATCCCCACAGTTTCCCTGTGCTCCTCATCCACTTTCTCTCACACAACTCCAATCTTACTCATGACCCTTTGGAGACTTGATGATAATAGATTGTTTTCCCCTTGGCCACTGTTAAACTCATGTTCTCTTAATGTTTGCAGGTGGAAAGGAAAATCTTATGGCTTTTATTTGTAGTGGAATTTGAAGAAAGTGTTTTCCCTTGAAATATGCAATTATAACAGCTCTATTCACAAATATCAAGAATAGAAATGTTAGATGTCTATTCTTGTTACTGTTGAGAATTAGACTCACCCAAGGGACATGGGTTCTAATATTTCTTTAGCCATTATCTAGCTATTTGTGTTCTCAAATGTGCTCCTGTTCAGCTTTTTCTATCAGTGTCATGAATGCCCTTTCTCTAGTCACAAGTGCTTCTTCCTTTACTTATTTTTTCATGTCTCATGGTTAAAACGATGAACTTGGCCTTTAATCCCAGCACTCTGGAGCCAGAGGCAGGCGGATTTCTGAGTTCAAGGCCAGCCTGGTCTACAAAGTGAGTTCTAGGACAGCCAGGGCTATACAGAGAAACAAAACAAAACAAAACAAAACAACCCCCCACAAAAAAACAAACAAACAAGCAAACAAACAAACAAAAACAATGAACTTGAATGAGGAGTAAGAGCTTTTATTTAATAGCAGAGACCATCATGGAGACCCACAACTGGACAAAATGCAGAGAAGAAGTGACTACCAGGTGCCTAACTCAAATCAGTACATCTATAACACAAACATACAGCTAAGGATCAAGAAATATCAGGGAAGAGGGAGCAGAAACATTATAAGAGCCACATGACCCAAATGTCTTCTGAAAGATGCTGTCTTCTAGCCATGTTAGGGGAGCTGCATCCATCAATTCTCAACAGGAAAATTGAAAACAAGACTCCATTTAGCTCACCAGTTAACATGCCAGTGTGGATAAGGGAGATTTCACAAGGCTCCACCCCTGATATTAAGATCTATAGGCAATCACTGGCCATCGAGAGAGGGGGAATCAGTCAGTCTGCTCCATGGATGAGTTTCCTGACAGATTATCCAATCTTGAGTGTTCAGCCCTAAACACATATACATATGAACAAGACTAAACAGACTCAGTAGTCTCTCCCTCTTCCATTCCCTCTCCCCTCCTCTCTATTACTTTCTGTTTCTCTCTGTCTCTGTCTATCTCTATCTGTCTCTGTCTCTCTGTATCTTTCTGTATCTCTGTCTCTGTCTCTGTCTCTGTCTCTCTGTCTCTGTCTCTCTGTCTCTCTCTCTCTCTCTCCACACACACACACACACACACACACACACACACACACACACACACACACACACAGTGGGAGGTTGGCCTAGATAATGTCCAGATCTTCCATGAAACCTTTTCAGCCTTGATCTCCTCTGAGTAAGAGGACAGGCTAGCCAAGGTCCAGCTGTTGGTAAAGGTTACATAACCCCTTCTATCTTTGCTCTCCTCATCCTAAAGTGGAAGAAGTAGGAAGCAGGAGTGGACATGTTGTAGATGCAATAATCTTGCATGAAATTCTTTTAGAAAAATTTAAACTTTAAGTGTCAAGAATGAACTTATAGAAAGAAAAGCTCTGTGTGGATATGTAGGGAAATAAAACCATTCACTAAATTTGCTGTCTTTGCTCATCCCCAGCATCCCTCTGTTCACTGTCCAGTAATAATGAGAGCAGCAACAATAGAATTTAAAATACTTCACATACTGTGATTTCTCACTTTTATTTTACTGACATGTTGTAGGTATAATGAAATTGTATCTAAATTCCAAGGGAAACAAAATTAGAATATTAAATAAATCTTACAATAATAAAGTGTACTTTTAAAAGAAATGTTAAACTTTGGTGTTGAGAAAAGTTGAACGTTGCCTGGCCCAATCGCCTGCCTAAAGCCACAGAGACCAAAGGTAGAAGAGGTTTCATGACCTCTTGGAACAGCTGGACACTGGCTAGCCAGCGTCCCACCTAAGGGTAAGGATTGAAAGCTGGAAAATTTTGAATGGCATGCGTGGGAAAGCTGGACATTGGCTAGCTCAACCTCTCATCTTAAGATAAGAGGACCAAGAGCAGAGAAGGGTGTATGGACTACATAGCTGGATCAAAGACTGGGCTGAGATTCAAACTCAGAGTCCCAGTGCCAGGTTGGTGCTCTGTGGTCCTTAGGAGAATGAGGAGATTCCCAGGAGAAAGTATGTCAGTGATGTTTCTATTCCTGAATGGTCAAGGTGTGAGCTGGCCACCATACAACAGAATTAATGGCTCTCCTTTCTCTCTCCTTGTCATTCCATGAACTCTGGCTTGACATAATGATTGGTGTGATGGGACCATTGTCTTTCATCCTCCATCCATTTCCACATAGTTGATTTCCTCATGACCCTTAGATGTCACCTTCATATTGAGAATGTCCCTTGATTGTTCATATGGATTTAAAGTCACTCCCACAGTAGTCCCTCCATCTGCTTTTCTCTGTCTTATATGTTTGATAATATATTACACATTTTAAGACTTTATTTTTTTATTGCTCATTTTCTTTCTTCATTCACATATAAGCCCCATAATGTTAGGATAATCTCTATTTTAGCAACTAACATGGTCACAAGCCAATGCATGTGCAGGTAAGTGGCCTGAGCAGAAGCCATTCCTAACGGATATCAAGAATAAAAGCAAGCAATTCCTCATTGGCATAGTCTCTCCTCTCATTGTAGAAAAGGACTTTGCTGCCTCATGCCTTGGAGGTCCCCCTAGTCACAGCAGGCTCTTTAGTCAAGCCTGTGGGTTACCTTACTGAGCACAGTTCAGAGGTCTTCCCTTGGAAATCTTCTACGTTCCTGTGGTTGGCTGAAGCAATATGTGATGTGTCTCTGGAAAATGGAGACCACCTCAATCTTCATAGCTCTTGATGGTGTTTTGCGATCTTCGTGTGGCTGCTGATAAAGACTTAACTTGAATTTGAATTTAAAGTTATATATATATATATATATATATATATATATATATATATTTTTTTTTTTTTTTTTTTTTTTATAGCCTGGCTGTCCTGGAACTCACTTTGTAGACCAGGCTGGCCTTGAACTTAGAAATCTGCCTGCCTCTGCCTCCCAAGTGCTGGGATTAAAGGCATGCGCCACCACTGCCTGGCCCAAGTTTATTATATTTTAATTAATCCCTGAACACTACTCATTCCCTAGCTAATACTGAGCTGTATAGATATTTTCAAAACCCTCTTTTCTTAAAAAAAAAAAAAGGTGAATAATTCAATGTCTAGACTGTACAGGGTACAATGAGCTCCTTAGTCCCTCCTTTTCCATTCCTGACATACATTCATTGTTATACACTCAGCCTTCTATGGCCAGTACCACTGGGAAGGCTAGTCCTTCCTCCATCCCTGTATCCTGCAACCTTCCATCCTCCTGCATTCTAATCTCACAAGGTGGTAGAAAACCTTAACTAACTGCTTAGCTTAGTAACTATTAACTCAGCTGCTAAGAAAAACAATAACTTATTCCATTCCTTTGACAGCAACATAGAAAACCTGATTAAAATAATCTCTTAAAGTTAGAATGCTCCACATGCTGATAATATTTATTCCTACTCAATGAGAAACATATCGAAGGCCACTTTTCTAATAATACTGCTGGACTTGCCCCATGTGAAAACTTGTCCATTTATTTCATCTTGTATAATGTGATCTGCTGTGAGCAGAGCAAACAGTAAGTCATAGTGGGGACCAGGCCCATTTTTCCTCAGTAAAGCTTGAGACACTCCCTGCGATATTTGGGAGCCTAAGAGCAGAGTCTGAAAAGCAAGACCTGGGGGCTCGCATGCTCATTTGCCAAGTTCACAGTAAAACAGAATATCTGCAAAGGCGTGGCCAAGCTCACAACCGCATAGACCAACATGAGCTACGCAGTCTTTCTCACGCGAGTCACATGCTAACCAACTGAGTCCTTCATTGAAGATATATGTACGTTCATCAGTAAATAAGACTGTGAAGAGGAGTTGGCAGAGAGATAATAGTTTGTTAACATAGGCTGACTATTCCTAATCTGACATTTGAAATGCTCCGAACTCTGAAACATTTTGGATACCAATATAGTACTGCAAGTGGAAAATTCCATCCCTGACCTCATGTGAGAGGTTTCATTGGATGCATGGCTTACTATAAATATCATGTAAAGTTACCCTTAGACTACATGAATAAGATATATATGAAGATAAATCAACTTCATGTTTAGACGCAAGTCCCATCTCTAAGATCTTATTATATAGGACATTTTCCAAAATCTAGGAGGAGAAGGAATTCAAAACATTTTTTTGGTCCCAGATATTTCATGTAAAGGATAACCGACCTGTCACATAAATGGAAATAAAATCCATCAGCATGAATAGTCTGCTGCCACAAAGGACATAGCCTGACTCGAGGCTGTATTCCGTCCCACTGTTTTCAGCCAACCCTGTCAACCTTGGCCTTTTAAGAACTTCAAAGAGATTTCCTCAAGTCAGGGTGAAAAGAACTGCTCTGAGTGGCCAACTCTCCTTCATGGCAAACAGAGTTTAGATACCAGAGCTGTTCCAGTATGCTATTGAAGGATCGTCATTGTACTGGAGCAATCAGATCTTAAAAGAAACAAAATAAATTTGTTTCAAGAGTATTCTTCATTTGTCTTTGATAAGTGCAGTCAAGTGCCTTGGCCTGTTCTGGCTTCTATTTTTAAAAAAAGTACCATAAGCGAGATAACTATGGACATCAAGGGATTTTATTTCTCAATAGTTCTGGTGACTAAGAAGTCTGAAACAAGGTACCAGGATATTCAGTGTCTCATGAGAGCCCCCTCCCCATGCTTCATAAATGGTACCCTTTGATTCCTAGATGATGCTTTCTGCCATGTCCTCACACAGTGAAAGGTCATGGGACACTCTAGGCCCCACTTTATAGGGAATAATTTCATATCTGAAAACATTACCTTCATTATCTGATCTCCTGCAGGTCATACCTCTTTTTGCAATCCTCTTGAGTTTAGACCTGAACTCAGGAGTTTTGTAGATGCAGAAACACTCAGATCACAGTGTTAGGCAACAATTTCACCCTGACTCTTGAGTTGTAGGCACCTGTCAGGTGTACATTTTAAAATCCTGAGGTTTTAAAATGATTTCCTTCCTAAGCCTTTTATTATGTCAAAGTTCCTCTGCATGGGGGAAATTTTGTGTATTTTTAAGCAATATGTTTCATCCCAAAGACATTAATGAAAATCAAAAAGGATCCTCCCCAATTACATTCTGAATTCCATTGCAGCTCTTCTGTATCCTCATACATAAATTCTAATTAGCTCTATAGTGCATACTAAAACATAATGTATTTATATGAGGCTTTCACACTATACAAATTGAGATATAGATTGAATATGTCAGTATAGTAATTAAAAATCTTTCCAAGTCTATGATTTTATTTTTCCATGAGATTTGAATAATTTAGATTTGTCTCCATGTCTCCTCAAAAAAATAGATAAATAATATTGATTACAAGATAGAGAATCTCTCTTATGAATCTTAGAGACAGCATTCTAGAGGCGAAGCCCAGAGAACAACACTGAAACAGAATACTAGCTGTATTTCAGAATTTACCAGAGCCTGTTGTGGATCCTACAGACTGACCCTATAGACAAAGGGTGACTCCCAAGAAAAGAAATACACTGTCCCTGTTGATATATAAAATGAGACATTCTTATAAGCACAACTAACGATGATTTAAGCAGCTGAAACTTCCCACAATGCATAAGCCTGCAGCCCAGCATCCTAGATAAGAGTGCTGACAGATAAAACATGATCTTCCCAGCTGGCAATATTACCAGAGGTCTAGGAAACATCATGAAGAGACAGTTAGGAATGCTAAGGTCTCTTACTTACCACTCGACATCAGAAAGATGTTCCCATGATTGTAGGCTGCTAACATCCAGGAAGAAATATAGCTTAGAAGGAGAAAAGTAACAGGCCCCTGGATGACTTTAGTACATTTGCTAGAATATACACTCTAGGGGCATCAAGGACAGGTAACCAAGACAGAGAACTTAAAGTGTTCACTGAAGTGGTTATAAAATCCTAGGAGGAGAACAGAGCTTCTTGTGAGAGAGATGATAGCTTTAATACAAAAGGAAGGTATTGGGACAGAGGGATAAACAAATATCAGTCTGTGGATATTAAACAGGGTAAAAGAAATTCAAGAGGACAGTTGATGCAAAATTCTATTAAAGCCGCCACATCTGGAACCTGGAGAGATGTCCCAGGCTCAAAAGTAAGGTAAAGAACAATTGAAGATCAACCCAATGTCAATCTCTGAACTCCATGTGCATAAGCATGTACATACACATACTCAATCACATATACACAAACAGACACACACACACACACATACACACACACACACACACACACACACGTCACCTCAATGGCCTTATAGGACAGCTCCCATAAGAGTGTCAAGGAAACACTCTTTTGGAGCCTAGCAGGGAGACAAGCTAGAAACCATTGCAGATGCAAAGAAGAGTGTCCAGACCTGAGCCAAGGTGCCTCTCATATTTATTCTGAGACACAAAATAAAGAGCTGTACTTGATCACATTCCCTCTGCTCTACCCGGTCACTTCCTGCTACCCCTTGGGTACTTCTGGTATATAACCTGAAAACTCTTGCTCTGTGTGCTTCCTTAGATTTACAACAACATGTTTGGGTCCTCTATCATTTCCTCAAGGCATCTGGGCAGATGCCTGAGGTGGGTTCACACTTCCTGATGACCTACAGGTCTTCCTGTGTCATGAACCGACTCTCTTGAGGCTGCTCAACTTTCTCATTGATTCCAAGAAACCCTGGTAACAATAGAGTCAACATTGTGGTCCTTCTTCTGGTTTGTCACTTCCCATTATATAAGTCTCCAGTTTTACCCCAGCACTAGCAGTTAGTCTCATTCTCGCTACAACAGAGAGAAACGTGGGTTTGGGGTTTTTTTGTTTTGTTTTGTTTTGTTTTGTTTTTAATATTTCCAGCTTCCACACATTTTCCTGAAATTCCTAACTGTCTCAGTGTTGCATAAGCCCCACTGCTATCTAATATTAGATCACTGCCTTCTACATGACTGACTTCAAAGAGAGCATGAAAGATCTGTGACCTGGTACTTCTCTACAAATCTCAAAAAATAAAATAAAAATTAATTCTGTAACATGAGTTACTGACTTCAGTGTAATGCTCCACTGAGTTGTTCTTAGTTAATTTGTCTTTTTGAGAAATATTTGCTGTAGTCCTTCCAACAAGCAAATACGACTGTGTAAAGGGTATGTGGTTATTATTATAAATATAGTGTGTGTCCCTTAAAGATGTGATAATCTGATGCATGCACACAATGTTAACAAAACCACAAGTCACCCTTCAGGTGTAACCTCTAGGAATAGCTGAGGAACAGGGAAACAACCACAAAGCAGAAAAGGTGTTGACCCCAAGTGAACATTTCTTCTGAGTATCTGGTGCCGAGCCTTCCTAACCTTAAGCGTTGCCCTCTATGTTTGAAACAAGCGCTTCTCTTTGTTAATGCTTTTGCAAAATCAGTGTCAGCTTGTCATTGTGGAAAACAAGCTGAAAGATGACATGTGGGTTTGCAACTAACTTAAGGGGAGAGGTAAGAGCTATAGGGGAATCAGTCCGATGTTTAAAAGAACAGAAAAAGACTGTTTACACAAGCTGTGAGAAATGGGAATTGGGTGCTGATGGTGAAGACAGTAGAGGTCACTGTAGTTTTCTTCCCTTCTTTCTAACCTCTCCTGAGCTCAGTGGCTGGAACTTCCTCCTGAGCACAGGGTTCAGATGTACACATGAGGTCACTAAGCGCCTGGATCGTTTTATTGCACCGCGAGAATATGTAATTCCAAACACAGCAAAATTCCTAACACTGTGTTTCTCACACATGGAGTCTGAGTCTATTTCAATCTATTTGAAACTAGTCTATCACCAATCTATTTCAACATAGCTTGGCAGCATCTCCAATGTGTCTGCTTCAACTGAAACTTTCCACTCTGTTTACATTGTGCTTGGCTGGAGTTGGGGTTAGAAGGGGGGAGGTGTAAAAAAGGAAAAAAAAAAACATGTCTTGGAAAATATGACAATGACAGAAAGTAAACTCATAGGGAAACTCCACCTTAGACTTTGCAGTTAGAGAAAGATGGAAAAAGCATAGAACAAAACAAACCTGCACAGTCAAAGCCTTCAAGAATTCTGCATCTGTACTTACAGAACCATAGAGGTGGCAAGGCCAAGGAGAAGGACTAGAAGAATTTCACCAGAATGTCAGGGTTACAAACACATAAGGCACCTCCTAAGACAGGACAGGAGTGTTTCATCACACACACACACACACACACACACACACACACACACACACACACACACACACTGCAAGAAAGCAAAATAACTTATAATGATATTGAAAAATCCCAAAACATGCCTAGCTGACACCACACAGTTAAAAAAAAAAAAAAACACATTTCAGCTCTCCACTTTCATTTGAGAAGGTTCTTTGTGTAGTGGACGGTCCTTAATAAAGAAACTCACAACTGGTCAAAGTGCAGAGAATAAATAAATGTCTGTGGAATATTCAACCGCAAATGGAACATCAATATCAAATCCCCATCCACACTCCCAAGACTGGGGCACCATTTCAGAAAAGAGGACAGAAAGGTTGTAAGCAAAAGAGGTCAGGGAATACTAGAGAGACTGTGTCTTCTGGACATGATGGGTCTGCCACACTCATGACCTCATAGTAGCTGTGGATGACTGCATAAGACCTACACAAGACGGGGGAAGTTATCACTCCTGCATGGATGTCAGAGGACCCCATGAGTTCCATACATAACTGAGGAGCTACAGTCAGTCAGCGACTTCTAGGGAAGAGAAGAGTAGGTTTGCTTTAAGAGTGAGCCCCCCTGGTTGGTTGACCATGTTCCAATCGATGACTCGTCACCCGTGAGTATGTATGAGCAGAGCAAATTGACTCAGTGAGTTGTACAACAAATAAAGGCGCAAGCTCAAAGTGGTTAGGGAACGGTGAGAAGTAAGGCCGGCTCTGGGAGAAGACAGGGGAAGGGGACTGAATCTGACCAAAATACAGTTCGTATATGCATGAAACCCTCCAAGAATAGGATAGATTTTAAAAACTAAAAGCTTAGTCTCTAAAAGTAGCCTAGTGTTCATATTCCTCAAATGGTAGTTTGACGTCGATAATGAACAAGTTTAGCTGTGAAAAAAAAAAATGGATCTACAAATTGAATATTTTTCTTTTAATTTTTGTTTTTATTTTACACGCTAGGAATGTGAGGTTCAGAAGAGCTAAGGCAGAAATCGTATAAGACGGCATTCAGGTTGCACTTCATCTATATGATCTCTTTGTTCATCTACTCAAGTGGAAACAAGAATCCTTAAGAGTTTTCATGGCCATGTGATATTTCCTGTCCTAGGTCCAGCCTTTCCACTCTACAGCTTCTCCCCTAGACATTCTCAGCTCCCTGACTTAAGTTTGGGTAAGGGACTTCACTCATTCAATTTCAGCGAAAGCCAACTCTGTTGAAGGAGGAGAGAGAGGTGTTAGCTACGTGCTTCATTTCATATCAGTTCCTTAATGGACTTCATGAAGCAAGTAAGGTCAACATTTGCCACGGCAAATAACCGGGAGAGGCAACCTAACCTCTTTCCTTCAAGGTGAAGTACCGGTTTAGGCGAGAGCCTAAGACCCTGCAGGCTGCAGAGAAAGCAGAGCCCAGACACAAGATTTTTGTCTGCTCGTTTAAGTTCCCAGGTATCTGTTGCCCTTGCCTCCTAGATTACTTACCCTGGGGGTGGTTTGTAGGAAGGCATATGTGATGGGAAAGCCAGGCACCTAACCACCGCGCCCTGGGAGCCTGTTGGAGCTCTTTCCAGGTTTGTTTCTCCTCATGAGATCCTCCCCTTTGCATCTGTAATGGATGCCTTTGAACTTTCAGAAAGATGCTCCAGGGGAGTCTATGACAAGCTTAAGGATACCTGGAAAGTTTGTACAAAAGGCCTTTTGCCATCTCATTCGGCCTTGAGTTTCTCTTCAAACAGGGCAATCTTTTATTGCCTAATAGGTTAAAAAAGACAAATGAATACATTTAGTCTTAATAGCATTCCTTTTCAACTGGAGTGTCTCTGTTATTCCTCTTCTCTGTTTCTCTGTCAAAATGAAACATCCATCCATTTCCCCAGAAATATGTATGGTGCATTTTTTTTTTTTTGCAAGGTACTACAGGACATACAGTGATAAAATGAAGCCAGTTGTACCCATGGCTTAAGGAGTGATAATATATCACACTCAGTGATAAAATGAAGCCAGTTGTACCCCATAGCTTAAGGAGCTGTGCCGGTCTGCCTTGAGTTCTACTTTAAGTGAACATTAAAACTAATGGTCCAAAATTAATTCTGAGGGAAACCAATACTGAAAATATGGGATGTTTCCCCTACCTACCCACCTCCTGTGTGGAGCTTGTGCAAAGACAAAATATTTATTGCATGTGAACAAACATACAATATAAGGGATAATATAAGGTTGAAACCTAGTGACAAACGAGAAAGACAGAGCAGATACATAAGAGAACAAAGTGCAAGGACCAGTCTGTCTGAGCTAAGCATGCTAGTGACAGGACAGTATTCATCTGGACACAGACACTGCAACCTCTGGGAGAGTCTACAGCCCTTCGTGGGCAGACCATCATCAATGTGGATAATAAGTACCAAAAGTACCAATCCCTACAATGTCCCATGGCCTGGCTTGTATGGAAGCAAAAATCTGAAGCTTTGATACCCAGTGGGGATGTATTCTGGAACCAGACAAGACCAGCTTCAGATGACCTCCTTGTTGGTGATGCTTTCTAACATAAAAAGTTCACAAAAGTTGCTTTGACCAGCAAATTCAAGAATTCTACTTCTCTGGAAGACAAATGCCTTTCCCCTCTCTTCTCCTTTTACTGTTCCTCACTAAATCCAGAGAGTGCAGACTTTCTCTTGATTCCCTCAAATAACTGGATAATATACTACAATATTAACAAGTTGAAATTAACTATTAAGTCTTCCTGTTCTATATCAATGCTTTTGGTCACCACCACTGAAGGATATTCTTCACGGGTTAATGTGTCACATGACAATTTTAGAAATCTCATCTTTTCCTCACGCTTTGTCCTTCCCTATCTGTTGGACAGCCCTCGCTTAGAGAACCTCAGCTGTCTCTTGAATTCGCTGTTTCTTTCTGGTTCAGTCTGTTGAGAGTCCAAATAATTCATCAAATATTCTCTGTCAGTGTGTTTTATTCTAACACAGGCCACCGGGCCTAAAAATAAGTCATGATGCTTCCTTGTCACTGAAGGAGTTGAAGTGAGTTGTAATAATGCCCTTGGCCCTGCCCTTTTCTATCACAAATGTTTGGCTATCCATCCACTTTAGGATTGTGAAGTAAGACTAGAATGAAAGGGATGTAAAATGAAAATGTATATACATGAAATGTATATATGTATGTATACATGTGCACACATACATATATTGTATACACCTTCCATGCATATAGCATCTATACATGTGTGTTTACACAAGTACAACTACATCTTTTATTCATATACAAATATACAAGTACATCTTTAGCTCATAAACCAGGGACATATTTTACTAGTTCTATGGTATGATTCTGTGGTCAGAAGAAGACTAGAGTAACAATCCACTACATCTTAACCTAAGTTGGTAAAGATTAAACATATTGTACTGTTTTGCCTGTGGCCAGAATCCTACCTCTAAAGCAGTGGTTCTCAGCCCTCCTAATGCTCCAACGCTCTAATACAGTTCCTCATGTCGTGGTAACTTCCAACCATAAAATTACTTTCATTGCTATTTCAGAACTATAATTTAGTTCCTCACTATAATTTTGCTACTCTTATGAATTATAATGTAAATATCTGTGTTTTCCAGTGGTTTTAGGCAACCTTTGTGAGAGGGACATTCAATCCCCAGCCCAAAAGGGTCACTACACACAGGTAGGTAACTGTGCTAAAATAACAGTCTATGTGTAGACACAAAGAAGGACTGCTAATGTTAAATAGATGAAGATGGTTCAGAACTTGAGACCAGCTTCCACACTTGCTTTTAAGTAGGAGAGTTGGGAAGATAAAATTAATATGAAATAAAGTAAAATCCCACTGATTAACATCTTCTGCCAGCCCTTCATGGATACTCCTGGATTTAGTTATAACAAGCAACTGACATAAAGAAGATGCAGCTCAGCAGACTTACCTATCACTGAGTATACATGTCTTCTGAAAATAATTCTATTTAAATAGTAAGTCAAGTTTAAATATAGGTATTTCAAAACTGAGATAAAGGCAGACTCCTAGTAAATGTGTGGGACGATACATTTTAAATGCATAATGCAAATCGATACATTCACAAATTAATTTAGCACAAGCCATTTAAGAAAAGTGAGTGATAACCTGGTAATTTATTTATTTACTAAAGCTAATTTGAGCAGATACTTATGAATTCATTATAAGGTGAATCAACTTCTATTCAACAAGTTTACAGAGTGTGTAGGACCTGTGATTACCACAGTAAATAAGGGGGAAAGCAGCACCCCACACAGAGGCATGCCAGCACTGCTGTTTAATTAAAGAGCTGTGTATAGGAGCTGGTTTTGCTGTAACAAACTTGCTGTGTTCATACAATGAACTTTTATATTTCTTTTAATTTTAGCGGGTTTTGAAGAATGAAATTTGACCATGTGGGCACCGAGAACAGAAATTAAATGATTGCAACCCTGTCAACTCAGGAAGTTTTAAGTAGTGGGTGGGTTATGCAACGAGTCAATCTAACTTCTTCCTTAGAGTGCTTAAACAACTGCAAGAGCAAGATAAGCTATTGGTTCTAGGATGGTTTTAATGTGGGGACAGAATGCATCTTAGCCCACTGTGGTCATTACAAAGTCAAAATGAAGACAATGAAAAACCACAAGGAAAATGAATGGTAAGCCCGAAGGCTGGGTGACTCTGCAAGCAGTTGCTGACAGTGTGACAGTATTCTGTAGCAAACAGTAGGCATCAAGACATCCCAACATAGGGTATTCTTCTCAAAGCCTCTCTTAGAAAATCAACTCAAAGGGGGAAAGAAGTTATATGTATAAATATTCGTTGCAATAATAAAGCAAAAGAAAAGAATTAGAAACAATCTAAGTGCCAGCTACAGGAATGGCTGAAATAAGCATCTTCAGTTTAGTGAACTGTTGGGAGGATGGTGAGAAAACAAGCAAAGATTTCCCAACACCTAAGCAGAAGTTCTAGTAGTAGAAGGTGACATGGATATGAGCTGTACAATTGCATAATTTCTCTCTCTCTCTCTCTCTCTCTCTCTCTCTCTCTCTCTCTCTCTCTCTCTCGTTTCCTCTTAAGGGATTCTAGCTGTTTACCTGTGTTCTCCTGTATTTCTTTAAGGGAGTTATTTTCTTCAAGTCCTCTATCACCATCATGAGAAGTGATTTTAGATCTGAATCTTGTTTTTCCGATGTGATGGTGTATCCAGGACTTGCTATAGTATGAGAATTGGGTTCTAATGATGCCAAGTAACCTTGGTTTCTGTTGCTCATGTTCTTATGCTTGCCTCCAGCCATCTGGTTATCTCTAGTGCTACCTGCCCTCATTATATCTGACTGGAGCCTGTCCTTCCTGTGATCCTGGTTGTGTCAGAACTCCTCAGAGTTCAGCTGTCTCTGTGATCCTGTGATTCTGGGATCCTGTGATCTGAGATCCTAGGAGTGTCAGAGCTCCTAGGGTCAAGCTGCCTCTGGGACCCTGAGATCCTGGTGTGACCAAACTCCTGGGATCCTGGGATCCTGGGATCCCGGGATCCTATGATCCTGGGTGTGTTAGAACACCTGGGAGTGGAGTTTCTTCTGGGTGTTTTGGGACTGGTTGTGGAGTTAGCACCCAAGGTCTGCTCAGGGCACCAACCCAGACTGGAAGGAACCCATGCCATGACCAAGTGGAGTTCCTGGGTGCCTCTGTCCTGCTGGTCCCAGTTACTCCCTGGTGTTGGGGCCAATGCTGTGTCTTCCTCACCTCTGATCCTATAAGATCTCTCTCTCTCTCTCTCTCTCTCTCTCTCTCTCTCTCTCTCTCTCTCTCTCTCTCTCCCTCCTTTGTTTTAACTGGTGCAGACAATTAATGGAAAAAGCAATCTCCAAGAGAGAGTAAAAAGGGACCCATTATCAAATAAAAATCTGATCATGGGGACTGGTCCACTTGAGTCCAGAGTCCTAGGCCTCTTTGTGGGTATGGTGGGGCTTGCCTGTTCTGTCTTGGGAAACATCTGCTAGTAAATTAAATATTGTTTTAAGGAAGAAATAAAAGAATTAGATATATGTTGGAGGAAGAAGAGGAAAACTGCCTTATCAAAAGTATATCAAAAAGAAATAATAGGAGCTAAGTAGAGCTGAGTCCCCTCCCACCTGCCCCCAAATATACTCAAGACCTAATTTCCACCACCTGTGAGTGTGGCCTTATTCAGAAGGTGAACCTTTGCATAAGTGATCAAGTTATTATTGGGTCATATTGGGAGCAGAGGTGAGCCTAATGAAAAGATGATAAATTCAGAGGCAGAACACTACAAGACACTGGGTGGGATGGTCAGAGAGAGCACCCCTGAGTGAAGGAAGGCTGAGGATTTCTGTAAGTCGCAGATGTGAGGAAGAAGCAAACAAGGATACTTAGTGTATAGAACCTTCTGGGAAAGCCCAGTCCTGCCACAACATCAGAACTCAGGGCCCTCAAAATGTGAGCTCACCCTCTGCTACTGGAAGCTACCCGTTGCTGGCAGGTTTACCACCACAGGCAAGAAATGAACAAGCACAAATATAAGCAAAATGGTCCATTGTGGTAAACCATCATTGTTGACCTAGCTGTACTGAGAATCTCCATGGGAATGTGCCTCTAGATATGTTCCTGAGGATGCTTACAGAAAAACTGAGCCAATGAGGAAAGGCCCAGTCCTGAATGTGGGCATCTTATGCTATGGGCTGAGCCTGACCTAAACAAAAAGGAAACTATGAGCTGAGTACCCACATGTATCTCTGCCTTGTTCCCTGACTATAGACACAGTGTCATCAGCTGTCTCAGGTTCTTCCCACCATATATCTATCACACCTACCCACCATGATGGTACAGATCCCATATCCCCTCAAAATGTAAATCCATTCTTCTTTAAGTTGCCCCCTGCCAGCTGTTTGTTCACAACAAAGAAACAAGTAACTCATAAGTGATTAATAACTATTATAATTATTGATACTCTCAAAGTAGAAGTTCTAAATGGTATTCTCAACATATTATAGAAGTAGTCTATGAGAAACACTTTACAAGAGCCAGAACCATTTACAGCCCTGTTGGCCAGGTGGTTGTTGACTGTCTGGAAGAAACTTCATGCCCAGGACTGACACCACTGCCCACTGGTGCCTGCAAGTGGATTACAGTCACGCCTGCTTGTTTCTGGCTTTTAAAAATGATAATAAGAATTGCCTCACTGGGCTATTGTCTGAACTACATAGCTAATAAATGTAAAGTAATTACGACAGTAGCTGTCGCATTATAAGGCTTCAATAAATGTTAGCTATAATTATCATGTCTGACTAAACATTTTGGTTCCATTCCCATTTTAGAATCATGAAAATTTCATGGGCATATTTTTAGAATTCATATATCAATTTGTGAATTGCTTATATTCCACCATATCAACACTTCGCTTTTCCTGACTGCAACTAATTCCTAGCCAAATTAACTTTATTTAAATTAACCTCAGTAGCCCCAATACTAGAATCAGGAAAGTAGGGGAGGGTGAGTAGACAGGGAAAGAGAATAAAAATAAACTATTATTGCTGATCTGAGTTGCTATGCAATATAAACCCTTTGAAGCTGTGTCTGGGAGGATCAGAAAGGATTTTGAAAGTGGCTGCTCAGACAGGCATCCTACTTCATGTCAACGTAGCAGACGGCAACATGATTGGATTCCACCCAAGCTGATCAACAAGGTAGAGTTTGTCAGAAGTACTAGCTGCACGTAAGCCAGGTCTCTGTATGCTCCATGAGACTCACCATGGGACCATATATCTGAGTATCACTAGAACATTTCTATAAAGCATCACTCTGGTGAATAGTGAGCTATCTGCAGGGTAATGTGGGCAGAATCCTTACAGGTCTACCCAAATGCCAGATCTGACCGTCTGCATGGAGCTTACCAGCATCTTCTAATAGCTGTCCCTTGGTTCTGTTATCGGACATCTTAAATGCCATTGTAAATACGAACTGTTCCCATAACCACCTGATGCATCTTTGCAGTAATTATGTATGTGACTCCCTAGGCGTTCCTCTTTGATCTTGGCTCATAGGACAATACAAGATGAGGCCCCTAGCTAGGAAAAGGCAGGAAGGGAGAAGCTTGCACAGTGGGGAATGAGGCTCTATTCAGTGTCAAAGATTTTTGAAAGAATGGTTCATATTTCTGAAGGCTAAATCCCCAAATCTACTCCTGTTGAGAAACTAATTAGCTATCTAAATACCTCTGACTAATCTTGTGTTTTCTTCTACAAATTAAGTAGAAAATAAGATTGCCTGACAACCAGGGTACCCTGTAATTTAAAAATGAAGGTACATGCGGTAAGACTCAAATATTATATTTCAAATGGAATCCAGTCTCATGAACCAGTTCAGGTTCATAATAACTTCCAAAATGAATGCCGAAGAGAAAAACCAGCATGGCAGGTAGGTTGCTACATTGTTGATATACCCACGAGAGGGGACGAAAGGGGTCTTTCTCGGGAAAGGGGGAAACGGGAATACACACTGTGAAAGGTATTGCTCTGACAAGCTGATGGCACTTGAGAGAAACGCCTTTTATTGAATGGTCAGCTTAAGAGGGGGAAGAAAGGAAGCAGAAAAGAAAGAGCTGCTGGATGGGTCCAAGGGTCTCTCTCTCTCT
>NC_034610.1:1248386-1251935 GCF_900095145.1 Mus pahari
TCTCTCTCTCTCTCTCTCTCTCTCTCTCTCTCTCTCTCTCTCTCTCTCTCTCTTTCTCTCTCATACATTCTCTGGCTAATTGTCCAGGAAAAGGCTGAAGTCTTTATGGTCTGACAATCCAAGAACCTTTCTAGGTAGCAATGGTGCTGCCAGACAATAGGTTGAGCGAGTGGCGTGAGATGATTTGCTTGGGACTGTGTATTAAAAGGACTGTGTATTACAGGTGAGCAAGTTGTCATTGGAGTACCTGGGTCTTCATGTTGTGATCTGACAACTGTTATAAGATTCCTGTGCAAAGCCTCCCAGTTGGTGAGGACAGAGGGGTCCCTAAGCCTAGGTGGTGTGCTCATTCATCAGTCCCAGCAGTATGGCTGTAAAATAAATCACCTACAGCTGGACTTGAGAGACAAAGGAGATGAGTAATAAGTGCTTTGCCCAACAAGTAAAAACCCAGACCATCTGAGGCCATACTTCATTTAACCCTGAGCCTTTTACTTATTTATTTACTTATTATTTGTGAGTACATTGTCATTCTCTTCAGACACACCAGAAAAGGGCATCAGATCCCATTATAGATGGGGTGAGAATTGAACTCAGGTCCATTTGGAGGAGCAGTCAGTGCTCTTAACCACTGAGCCATCTCTCCAGCCCCTTGAAGGATACTTTACTCTTCCTAGAAACGCACTGATCTATAGTCATTGGCTCCTGTCTTTGACCTAGACTCTCCTTACAAAGTAGGGTGAGTAAGGTGTGCGTGGCTTGTGACAAACTGTGTCACCCTGCTGGAAAATTCCTAGGCTCATATCTCCTGTAGCTTAACGGAGACAGTACTACCCCTCTGTAGGTATTACATATTTTCTTCTCATCTAGTCGTGAAGATAAATATTTCTATCTAGAGTTTTTATTATGGATTCAGCAGAGACAGGTGGGCATCATTGCTGTTCATTAGAATGCAAACGCAATTGAACAAAACCAGCACAGCGGTGTTTGTGTCTATGAAACTGTGGCATCCAATCATTCGACAAAGGGCCGAGCCAAACCCCATCACCAAGTCCTAGTTTGTATCCAAATGTGGAAATTCAGTCAGTTGTGTCCGACCATTTTCTTTCGTTCAATTGTTGCTGTTTCTGCATTTTGTATGACAACTCTTTTGATTAACTTCAAAATGTAGGTTTCCCTCCCCTGCCGTTTCAGTCTCGGTTTCTCCCCCACCCCCACCCTTTGCCACCACGGAGTTTCAATATGGAATTACAATAGATTCGTCCTTGTTCTTACATTTTTTTTTAATCAAGAAGTTCTATTTTTCTTTTCACTACTTGTAGAATTTAACTGAATCTTGTGATATAAATCAGTATCATTTGGGAGCTGGGGGGTGGAGCCCAGTTTGAGGGCGGAGCTCAGTTGTGGGGGTGGAGCTCAGTTGGTAGAGTGTGCACCCCAAGCATGAACTGTTCAATCATTAGCCCAGCACAAGCTGGGTAGGATGTTCCTGTCGTCCTAGGATACAGTGGTAGAGACAGGAGGATCTGAAGTTCAAGGTTATCCTCACCTATATAAAGATTCTGAAGGGGAGGCAGATGGGAGGCTATCCATTTAGCACTAAGCACTTTGGCCTCTCTGACTCTGCTTCAAAGCGCCTTGCCTATTCCACAGTGGCCCGGCCACAGGTTTGGGTGTACAGCTTATTGTTGAAGCAAAGCTTCAGCACCATGCTTGATTTATGGTCAAAGCACTGGTTCAGGTACCCTATGGATCAGGGCAAGAGTCTGCAAGGGGTCATAAAGTATACTGATAGCCATATTGTGTATGGAGACAGCTACACAGGGTGTCGGAGGAGGGATGTGTTTATGCAGAATGGCATGGGTGATCAGAGACAAGCTGAGAAGTAGTCACTGGTGTATCTGGTATCTGTGCCACCCACTACTTAGAGAAACTTCCACCAGGGCTCTGACACCTATCTGGTACTTTGTAACTCTTAAGGACCCAACTTCCAAAGGAATCTCCTGTTGAAATTTAGTTTCTGTACCACAGGCTCTGTAATTATGAATAACACAATCATATCATTGTGGTTTTCACAGTTATGTGTACCCAGTTGCATTTTTTAAAAAAATATATGATGTGGATGTGTGTGTGTGTGTGTGTGTGTGTGATATTTACTTATGAGAAGTCAATACATTCCACATGCCACCGGTAAGTATCATAGCAGCGCTGACATACTTGGTGTACATGGGTGGAATAATGGTAAATACTTGCAAAGCACAGCGCTGACATACTTGGTGTACATGGGTGGAATAATGGTAAATACTTGCAAAGCACATGGTAACTAGAGGGGGTTCAGAGGATGGATGCCCGAAACCAGCAAGTGAGGCATGAGGACCAGGCGAATAAGCCCAAAGCACAACATAAGCTGGAACAGCCCCAGTGCCACCCTGAGGAGATGTCTAACTACAGCACAAGGGTGGTGATGGTGCTGATGTTACAGATTTTCTTCCTTCCTCCATCCCTCCCCCTCCTGTCTCCCTCCCTTTTCTCCATTCCTTCCTTCTCTTCCCCTCCCACCTTCCCCCACCCCATTTCTCTTCTTTCCTTCCCTTCTCTCCCTTTCTTCCTCCTCTCCTTACCTTCCTCCCTCTCTCCCTCCCTATTTCTTTCCCTCCTTTCCCCCCCCTCTCTTTTCCCTCTTTCCCTGCTTTGAGCATGCTAAGCTAGTTCTCTACCACCAAGTTACATTCCTGGTCCTGAGGGTACAGGTCATAATGGTGAAGAATGCTTTGAAAGTTCTTTTCTGATCATGACTTAACAGAACACGAACATCGTCTTTTTGGTGATTGATGGTCCATGGAAAAAAAGTTCACAAAAAGAAAGTAACCCTTCCCCCTTCCTGGTACTCTTTTTAAAAATGGGGCGGGGTATGGGGAAGAAGAGGAGACAAAAGGAGTCTTTCCTTTGGGCCAAAGCCAAGGACAACCACAAAGGAGATGCTCATTGGCTGTCAAAACTGAGAGAGGCTGTTTCAGGCTTGTGAGGAAACCCTGGGTGACATGTGATGTATGGGTAGGAGACCGAACACAGAGGCCAGCTGAAGTTCTGGAGGTGGGCTTGGCGCAGGGTGCTTTGTTGTTCATTTACGGGGGGAGGGGGGGCGGGAGAGGGGGCTCTGTGTGCTTTGAAGTATCTGCCAGCAGCAAGGAGTGAGACTGGCTCTGGACTTTGTGATCTGGCAGAGAGCTCAGGCTCTCAAAGGCAGCTCCATGCATGGGCTGCAGGGGGAGGCAGCAGTTTTGGTAGAGCATTTGGCAAAAAAAAAAAAAAAAAGAAAAAGAAAAAGAAAAAGAAAAAAGAAAAAAGAAAGAAAGAGAGGGGAAGGGAGGGAGGGAGGGAAGGAGGAAGGAAGAAAGAAAGGAAAGAAAGGAAAGAAAGGAAAGAAAGGAAAGAAAGGAAAGAAAGGAAAGAAAGGAAAGAAAGGAAAGAAAGGAAAGAAAGGAAAAAGAAAGGAAAGAAAGGAAAGAAAGGAAAGAAAGGAAAGAAAGGAAAGAAAGGAAAGAAAGG
>NC_034610.1:1251970-1263659 GCF_900095145.1 Mus pahari
AAAGAAAGGAAAGAAAGGAAAGAAAGGAAAAAGAAAGGAAAGAAAGGAAAGAAAGGAAAGAAAGGAAAGAAAGGAAAGAAAGGAAAGAAAGGAAGAAAGAAAGGAAGAAAGAAAGAAAGAAAGAAAGAAAGAAAGAAAGAAAGAAAGAAAGAAAGAAAGAAAGAAAGAAAGAAAGAAAGAAAGAAAGAAAAAGATAGATGGATAGATCTGGGATAAAAGGCAGACACAGAATCCTGAAACTTACACAGCTGAACTTTTGGAAAGTTCTCAAAGGGGTTTAAAACCTCTAAGCCCTTGCTTGTTAAAACACCAAAGCACCAAAAAAAGTCTTGCATTTTCAACCCCCAAACCTTGGCACAGGCTTATGATCCTGTAGAGACAGTCTCCTCGGAACTTGTAGCTCTTGCATTCGATGTTATTTGTGGCAATCGCTTAGAACAACTGTAAGGCCCTGTGCTTTTGTATCAGAGAAAACATCTACTCTTTAGCTGGAGAATACATGCCAAACCCCTGAGATTATTAAGCTAAGGCTTTTCTGAAGGTTGCAAATTCCTCACACAGCCTGGACCATAGATACTGAAAATTTCCTGCAGCTGCCTAGGGCTAGAGAAATGGTAGGCTTGTAACAA
The DNA here is from genome assembly GCF_900095145.1 of Mus pahari. NCBI lineage: Eukaryota > Metazoa > Chordata > Mammalia > Rodentia > Muridae > Mus > Mus pahari. Next base: position 1,252,600 of record NC_034610.1, read on the forward strand.
GGATTTGGCCACCCACGTCCCCTGAGCATGCAGCAAAATGTCCTTCGTTAGTATCCCCTGAATATCACAGCTGGTGCTCTCTACATACCAGCTCTTTGAGGAACAAAAAATATAACTTTGAAATTGTATCTGTGATGAATATGTGCACAATTTTTCTCCCCACTCCCCCATAAAAGGTTTCTCTGTGTAGCTCTGCCTGCCCTAGAACTCATTATGTAGACCAGACTGGCCGAGAACTCAGATATCAGCTTGCCTCTGCCTCCCAACTACTGGGATTAAGGGTGTGCACCACCACTGCCTGGCTGTATCTATAATGAATATGTACATCCTTTTCCTTGTCATTATGGCTTCAACAATGCAGCGAAATCATTATGCAGCTTTGGCATTGTCTTAGTCAATGTAAGTAAGCTAGAGAACCTTCAAAGGGTGAGAGAAGATGTGTATAGGTTATGCTCAAATTCTTCAAATGTGCTTAAGCGTCCATGGATTCTGGAATCTTCTATTTACAATGGAACCAATCTCCTCCCCTCATAAACAAAGAGATTACTGAATCATGCCCTTATCTGTAAAATGGGCAATAATGATGTGTGGGCATATAGAAGCTGGGTATAAAATATTTGCATGACAAGATAAGGAAGGTAGAGAATCAATTCTGGGAGAAGCTGGGAAAATAAGTTAATACCAAAGTATAGAAGCAAAAATTAATAAATAAAGATTAAAAGGAGATGAAGTAGAAAACCAAAATGACCAAGAAAAAGCTGTTTAATAAAAAGTGGAAAACTCCAGTTAGTTTTTTTTTTAAAATAGAAAAGAAAGGAAAAGGAGAAGGAAGAAAGGAGGAAGGAAAAGAGAGAGGAAGAGACAGAATAGAAATCACCAAAATCAAGTATTATAAAGGAGCCTCAAGCAAAATTATTTCAGATATTAAAGGGTTAAAAAAGCAAGTGTTGTGACCATTATGTCCATAAGTCTTTACACTTAAATAAAATGAACCTAGTCCCTAAAAACATCATAGAGGAGTTGGGGAGAGGATTCAGTAGACAAGAATGCTTTCTGCACCTGAGCTAGGACCTGGATTCATATCTCAGCACACTTCCAAAGAGCTGCATGTGACCACACATGTGGAAGGCAGAAGCAAGAGGACCTGTGGGGCTTGATGGCTGCCCACCAAGCTCAACATTAACTGAGAGGTCTTGTCTCAAATTAATTACATATAGGGTACAAGAGCAACATCTTTCCCTCACCTCTGAACATACAGAGATATGCATACCCACACTCCACACCCCCATACTTACAAACACAGACACAGACACAGGCATACATGCATGCAGAATTATATACCATATATACGTGTATATATATATATATATATATATATATATATATATATATATATGTTATGAGCCTAGCCCTTAATGGTTGAGCCATCTCTTCAGCCCATGTATGTGTGTGTGTTTGTGTGTGTGTGTGTGTGTGTGTGTGTGTAATTCTAAAAGTAAAAAGAACAAAGAGGTGGTGCCCCACACCTTTATTCTAGCACTTAGGAGGCAGAAGCAGGTAAATCTCTGAGTTTAAGGCCAGCTTGGTCTATAGACCCAATTCCAGGACAGTCTGGGCTACACAGAGAAACCCTGTGTCACAAAAACAAACAAACAAAAATGAAAAATAAAAGAGAAAAAACACTGACAGATATAGATAAAGTGCAGAGTTTATTTATATCTACTGAATTATAAACCAAGTATAAAATAATTTTTGAGAAAAATGTTGAGGACACAACTGGTTCAATGTTGAATTCTATTAAACATTTAAGAAGTGAGTAATGCCCATTGTTAAACAAAAATCTGTCAGAAAACAAGAAATATGAACATTTCTCAATTCTTTATGAATCTAGCACTGTACAGAGTAAACCTAAGAGAAAAACGTGATAGATTAAAAATAGTTCTTTGTGAAAATATAAAAATTAGGGGGCTGGAGAAATGGCTCAATGGTTAGGAATACTGGCTCTTCTAGTGTCTCTAGCTGCATATGGAGCAGAAGATGGCCTAATCGGCCATCACTGGGAAGAGAGGCCCCTTGGTCTTGTAAACTTTATAGGACCCAGCACAGGGGAAGGCCAGGGCCAAGTAGTGGGAGTGGGTGGGTAGGGGAGCAGGGGTGGAGGGGTATAGGGAACTTTCGGGATAGCATTTGAAATGTAAATAAAGAAAATAATAATAAATAAATTTAAAAAAAAAAGAATACTGGCTCTTCCAGAGGACTTGGATTCAATTCCCAGCACCCACATGTCAGCTCGCAGCAGTCTATAACTCCTGTTCCACGGGATCTGACTCCCTCACACATGTAGGCAAAACATACGTGTATGTAAAATAAATAAATCATTTAGAAAATTTAAGTTGTCCATAGGATATTAAAAGAAATGCTCATGCCGGGCAGTGGTGACACATACTTTTAATCCCAGTACTTGGGAGGCAGAGGCAGGCAGATTTCTGAGTTCGAGGCCATCCTGTTCTACAGAGTGAGTTCCAGGACAGCCAGGGCTACACAGAGAAACCCTGTCTCAACAAAACAGAGAGAGAGAGAGAGAGAGAGAGAGAGAGAGAGAGAGAGAGAGAGAGAGAGAGAGAGAGAGAGAGAGAGAGAGAGAGAGAGAGAGAGAGAGAATGTATAGGTGTGGCTTATTTAAGGGCCCACTATTTTAAAACCAGTTAGTATAATTTCCATGAAAAATACAGAAGACCCACATAAGTATTCAACAGATGAAGATGTTGCTCTTTTAAAAATCAATTCTAGCTCATAATGAAAGTTTGCCATGTGCTAAAAATAGAAAACACTTTATCCAGACATAAGGCTCCCATGAGAACACTTAGTTGTAACAGAGCAACAATTATAATGGTGGTGAAGAATCTTCTGCTCTCCTTGAAGACTGAAGTAAGGGATCTCTGCTCGTGCCTCTAACTGCCATCCCTCACTATTGTGCTATAGCTTCGGTACATTGCAATAAGGCAAGAAAAAGAAATAAAAGAAATAAACAAAATCTAAATGTAAGAACTGTGTTTCCTGAAGACACTATTATCTATACAGAAAAATCTAAGGACTGACTCTACATAAAGAGCTACAAGCACTGGTAAATAAAGATAATAGGGTCATAACATAATAGCTTGCTTGAGGGCAGGAAACACTCCCCTCAAATATGGCACATTGGCATGCTGGGTATTTTAAGGGAAACAGAAATCACAGAAGCAGAAATATCTCAGACATCTTCATCTTTCTCTGCTTTCCTCCTCCCCAAAAGCATATAAATAAGAAAAGTCCTTGACTTACCTTCCCTACAGGATCTTAAGCCCTCACTTTAGAGGCATGTGTCCCACACTCTGGGGCCAAGAAGATTCAACACAGGCATTGCTCACATGTCCTCCTTTTGTTCCCATTAGGCAACTGACACTCCAATTTAGCATAGTCCTACTGCATCACAGTTTGTCCATTCTACAACAGAGCCCAGATTTTATTTCAGACTTCATTTCTGATAACTCTGGTGTCCTGGAAGACTTTGTGTAAGCATGTTGGTTATGCTTTTCTTTGGTTAACCGGCTCTTTGTTATGGAGATCAATGAACCCTGCAATGGGTAAACAAAGGATGTTACAGTTGCTCCCCAGCATAGCTCAATACACAGCTACCATACATAAGCAATACACTACTTAGAAGTTCAAGAACAATAAACTTTATACTGGCATGAAAGTAAACAAGTATGTATTCAGAAATGATTTTGTCCCTTCAGGTATTTAAAGATAGACTCTTACACTGTACCTCAGGCTGGCATGGAATGCACCATGCAGCCAAAGTAGGCCATGAACTCATGGAGATCTTCCAACCTAAGCTGAGGTCATAAGGGTTGGGATCATAAATGTGAATCAATAGGTTCAAGATGTGAGTGACCTACATATTAAAAATATACAACATTGCTTAAATAAAGCAAAAGCTATGAACATATCACATTATATTCATGATAAGAGAGACTCAATGTTAAGAAAGTGTCTTCTGAAATTATGTCAGCCTCAAGACACGCAAAGTTAAAATCCCATAGATTCTCTATAAAAAAAAAATTAACATGCCATTTTAAAATGTATGTGATATGCAAACAACCTACAACATAGCCAAAACTATTTTGAAGAAAAAAAAATTTCACTGGAGGCTTTTGACCACCCTGGTACCAGGAATTATCATCCAATACTACAGAAATGAAACAGCTTAGCTCTAGTGCAAGGACACACACGCAGTAAGGAAGCAGTAAATTGTAGAACTAGGTGTAAACTCATTTGTTCTGCTGATTTTTAACCAAGGCACCGAGGCATTTCAAGACAGAAAGGGTAAGGCTACAAGAGCCGGTCACTGAAAATGAATGGACTCAATTCTGACCTTACAGTGTACACACAAAATATCTGAAACACATCAAAGAAGCCACATAAAAGTTAAAAGAAATCCCAAATATTCTAGGATGATATTTAAGAGGAAACTGTTCATAAATTTAAAATTGACAAAGACTTCTTACAACATAAAAAAGTACTATTTTATTAAAGGAAACTCAACAAATTAAATGAAATCTTGCTCTTTGAAATCTATCACTAGGCCACCAAGCGAATGGAAAAGCAATTCACATCCAATAACAGGCAAACTTTAAATAAATAAACAGGTAGGCACATAGACAGATGGTAAACAGATAGATAATAGATTATAGGTAGGTAAATAAATACAAAGGATAAATGGTAGATACATCGATAGATAGGAGATAGGTATAAAATTAGATGATGTGTATGTAGAAGATAGGATGGAGAGAGAGAGAGAGAGAGAGAGAGAGAGAGAGAGAGAGAGAGAGAGAGGATACATAGGATATGTTTTGATGAAGATATATATTTTCCATGTCTCCTGTCATTCACACTCTTCGGGTCTATGTTATGGGGACAATGATATAAATGATCAGTAAACATAGAACTAGCCACATGTCAATCATCTTGAGCTATCTTTAGCCCCCTTTATAATTTCATTGTCTATCACTGTGTTTGGCCTAACGTCCATCCTTGTGATTATAAGGCAAATCCCTTTGGAATATATAAACAGGCCCCTAGCTTTTACTAACCAGAGGACAAGGACGCCTTCAGATAACATATAAGCCTTATAGGAGAAATATTCCTACTGTAACCTGCCTACCTGATATTTCTACTAATGTATGAAAGAAAAAAAAAACACCTTGATTTATGACTTTCTTTGCTAGTTACCATAAAAACAGCAGGGTACTGTACCATGCTAGAACATAAAATGGAATAATCTGAGTGTATGTTCCCAGCCATGGATACTCATATTTGGCTCCAGAGAAAACTCTTCTACTCCATTTGAGATAGGAGCTGTGTTTTTGCATTGACAGAAGCCTGGACTCCTGTGGTTGGAGTCAAGTCATTTCACATCAAGAGTAACTGCTCCTTAGGGCTGGAGCTAGCTGGAGAACATGGCCTGGTTTCTTGGCTTCAACAAGTTTTGGGTGATTAAATTCTCTACTTTTCTGAAAATGGTCAGGCTCGGCTTCAAGCAAAAGAGGGATCTCTCTGGACTCTCCTCAGGATGCAGGGGACTAGTCAAATAAAAAGCAAGGTTTGATTTAAGTTTTAGATGGGATGAACACCAGAGCTGGCTTCACAACCCAGCACCATATGAAACCCTGAAAAAAAATTGAAGAAACCTCATAAAGTGTGAAAAATATATCCAAAACCCAGAGAAACAAGGCCATAACAGAGGCGCCCCTAAAAAGAAATGAGCTAAATTTTCATTTGGTGAGAAGCCTACGTAGACACAAATTCTCTTTATGATCAGCCTGACACAAAGGCACAAGTCACACCTTCAGGGCTGCCATCCAGGTGAACCTACCTGGAAGCAATACTCTACTGTGATGTGAAAGGGGATGTGATATTCGTCAAGTTGTCTCCCAGTTCTTCAGAAAGTTATAAACAGGGTCCCTGCTCCTGTTTGCATCCCAGAACAAGGTGGACCTCTTATTTTTTAATATGAATATGATATCACTACCTCATGAAAAAAAAGGAAGAACCTTTGTTAATATTGAAAATGTCTAAACCATGCACAAATAAGGGGAACTTGGAAGGGAGGAGGGTCCCTCTCTTTCAACCTGACCTTGAGTGTGCAGAGGAAATCCATTCATTATATTCCCAGGTATTAATTTAAAGATTAACAGACATGGGGGAAGTCCATAGACTGTTAATGTTGAAGCTAGCAGCTGATTGACAGGAGAGTTTTCCTAACCAGACTTCACATTTTTTAAAATATTCTTTCTTATTCTTTTTATTTTTTCATTTTTTTATTATTATTTTCTTTATATACATTTCAAATGCCATCCCGATGTTCCCTATTACCCCCCCCCGCCCCTGCTCCCCTACCCACCCACTCCCACTTCTTGGCCCTGGCCTTCCCCTGTGCTGGGTCATATAAAGTTTGCAAGACCAAGGGGCCTCTCTTCCAAATAATGGCTGATTAGGCCATCTTCTGCTACATATGCAGCTAGAGACTCCAGCTCAGGGAGTACTGGTTAGTTCATATTGTTGTTCCACCTACAGAGTTGCAGACCCCTTCAGCTCCTTGGGTAATATCTCAAGCTCCTCCATTGGGGGCCCTGTGTTCCATCCAATAGCTGAGTGTGAGCATCCACTTCTGTGTTTGCCAGGCATTGGCATAGCCTCACAAGAGGCCGCTATATCAGGGTCCCTTCAGCAGAATCTTGCTGGCATGTGCATTAGTATCTGGGTTTGGTGGCTGATGATGGGATGGATTCCCAGTTGGGGTAGTCTCTGGATAGTTCATCCTTTCATCTTAGCTCTAAATTTTGTCTCTGTACCTATATCCTTTCATGGGTATTTTGTTCCTTGTTCTAAGGAGGAATGAAGTATCCACACAATGGTCATTCTTCTTGGTTTTCTTGTGTTTTGCAAAATGTATCTTGGGTATTCTAAGTTTCTGGACTAATAACCGCTTATCAGTGAGTGCACATTTAGTGACTTCTTTTGTGATTGGGTTACCTCACTAAGGATGATATCCTCCAGATACATCCATTTGCCCAAGAATTTCATAAATTCATTGTTTTTAATACCTGAGTAGTACTCCATTGTGTAAATGTACCACAGTTTCTGTATCCATTCCTCTATTGAGGGACAGCTGGGTTCTTTCCAGCTTGTGGCTATTATAAATAAGGCTGCTATGAACATAGTGGAGCATGTGTCCTTATTAGCAGTTGGAAGATCTTCTGGGTATATGCCCAGAAGAGGTATTGCTGGGTCCTCTGGTAGTACTACATCCAATTTTCTGAGGAACCGCCAGACTGATTTCCAGAGTGGTTGTACAAGCTTGCAATCTCACCAGCAATGGAGGAATGTTCCTCTTTCTCCACAACCTCGCCAGCATCTGCTGTCACCTGAATTTTTAATCTTAGCCATTTTGACTGGTGTGAGATGGAATCTCAGGATTGTTTTGATTTGCATTTCCCTGATGACTAAGGATGTTGAACATTTTTTTCAGGTGTTTCTCAGCCATTCGGTATTCCTCAGTTGAGAATTCTTTGTTTAGCTCTGTACCCCATTTTTTAATGGGGTTATATTTGAATTTCTGGAGTCCAGCTTCTTGAGCTCTTTGTATATATTGGATATTAGTCCTCTATCAGATTTAGGATTGGTAAAAATCCTTTCCCAATCTGTTGTTGGCCTGTTTGTCTTGTTGACAGTGTGGCTCCACATTCTTTTTAGAACAAGGGAAAAGAACAGGCAGTCAGTGAAACTCAACTCTGAGGTGATTTTTCCCAACACTTTGGGGAGTATACACCTGCCATTAGCCTAACTGGCCACTGGGTATGACCAAGTTCTGCACCAAAGAAAGCCAGGGCCTCTTTGGAGATGATTTTCCTGGCAGAACTTAGACACAGGACAAACATGCACGCACATGTGAGCATGTAAACACAAGCACACCACATACCGCATACCGTATACATATGCACACACATGCACACGCCCCACAGTGAAGTTATTCCCTTTCACAAGAACAGGAAATAATGACATCTTAATCACTGCTTCTTTCTAAGACTTCTGTGATATGTTTTGCTTTTACTCCAAAATCATTCTTTTAGTTCTATTAAGGCTCAAGGACTAAAGAACACCGTCTGTCTCCACAGCAACACTGTCAACCCTCTAAATGACTTCTTTAAAAGAAATAGGAGGAGGAAAAGCCAGGGTGGTAAGTGCATTTAGAAGAGTGTTGCTGGATCTCACCAGGCCTACCACTCAAAGTATCCATTCAAAATTCTTGCCTCTGACCACAGCTAATGGTGTCCCACTGGAGTGGAAAAAAAAAAGAATTCCTGGCTCTGCTTTTATAACTAGACCTAAATACCTTTGCCTTGCTGAATTAGACATACCCCACTATTAAAGAAACTAATTTGGCTGTGTAAGGACTTGGGCTCCATTGGTGTCTAAGAGAGTTTGGTTGGGTGGCTCTTAAGGAGCTCATTGACAGTCGAGATATTATTATTCTCTTTTGGACAATCAAAGAAAGGGGATGTAATCTCATATTACAAAGAAAAAAGGAAGGTCAACCCTCATGTTATTTGTATTTCAGCTTTAGTAAAGTGTAGTTGACAAAGATTGTATATAGTCACGGTGTACAATGTGGTATTTTCATGTATGTAGATATTGTGACTGATTACCACAATCAAGCTAATTGCACCCATCATTGCACATGGCACCATTGTGCGTGTGTGTAATAAGCACATTTAAGATCTCTCTTGGCAGATTTCGAGTGTAGGATATAGTTCTATTGGCTGCAGTTAGCATACTGTACCTCAGAACCCAAGTTTCACTTTTAACCTGAAAGTCTAGATCATCAGTAACTGTCCATCTCCTTTGCTTCCTACCACCAGCACTGGACATTCGAATCTAGAACGTCAACATTGTTAGTTTCCATTCTCAAATGGAATCAAATCATATAGCATCTATCTTTCTGAGTCTGGATCATTTCACCTGGTATAATGTACTTTTTTAATCTCTGTGGTTGCAAATGGCAGGATGCCCATCCTTTGATAGCTGGGTATTATTCCATTATAACAAAATTCCACATACGTGTGTGTGTGTGTGTGTGTGTGTGTGTGTGTGTGTGTGTGTGTGTGTTTGGTACATTTTTTTATCCATGATGGATACTTTGGTTCCTTCTATATCTTGTCTATTAAAAAATAATCCTGCAATAAGCATGGGTGCATATGTCATTTCAAATAGTGATTTTACTTCCTTTAAATACAGATGCAGAGACAGAATTGCTGGACCACATAGCAATTCTAGACTTAATGTTTTAAAGCACCAATGTACTGCAATCCACAAGGGTTGACCCAGTTTGTATTACCACTAATGGAGTGTTATTTTTGGGGAGTCCGTGTTGAGAAGTTGGGGGAGAGTTGCTGAGTCAAACTGTGCTTTAAGCAAGAGGTTTGTTAAGTCTGAAGAAAAGAAAATCAGTCTAGCCAAGGTCCAGCCATGGTGTCACTAAGTGTTTCCAAGGGAAGGACTATGTGCAAGAGGCCACTCTCTTTCTGTGTGTTGGGGAGAATGGCAAATTTGACTTAGGCTATATTACAGTGGTCACTGTTAGAGTAGGTGGATGAGGTTTAGTTAATTTGTCACCCACATGATGTTAAAATGTGCCTTCCATTCCAGGGAATAGGAAGTCGGGTAGCGTGGTGGCCCTTGCTCATGGCCCGCTCTGCCTGGGACCTATTCACTAACAGGATCCAGGCTCTCTAACACACGGGGTAAGGTTTTCCTTTGTCCCTGGGTCCTGGATAGCACCTGTAACCTCTTGGTTTGGATAATGCCCACACCAGCAGATGTGAGGTGGTATTCTTGGCTTTGATTGCATTTCCCTAATAATTAGTGACCTGGAGCCCCTTTCATTACTTGTTGGCCATGTGTATATGTCTTCCAGAAAAATGCTTATTTGGGTCCTCTGCCCATGTTAAAACAGCAACAATGGATTCTTTGCTTTTCACTCCTGTAGATGAAGCCTTAAAAAATTTATAGCTTGTAAATATGTTCTTCTTGTATATAGTTTCTTCCTTTTGCTGATTGTCTCCTATACTATATGCAGAGGTTTGGTCAGTTTGAGGCAACCCTACAGGTCAATATTGCTTTGGGTAGCTGTGTTTTTATCTTATCTAGTAGCCACTGATAAGATCAATATCAAGCAGCCTTGTTCCTTATGTTTTCTGTTATGGGTTTTATGGTCTCAATCTCATGTTAAAGTCTTTAATTTACAGTTAATGCATATATAGAGTATAAGGATAAAATTCCCTTAGGCGTGTGGAGATCCAGTTTTTCCAACACCATTGATGTAAGAAACCCTCTTTCCCACTGTGTATTCTTAGCACCTTTGTCCAATCAGTTATGGTGCATGTGTGAATAATATTTCTTAGCTATGTCTCCATTGTCCACTGTGTTTATTTTCTAGTATCATACTGATTTAAATACTTTAGCTCTGTTAGAGTTATAGTTTAAATCAAGAGATCTAAATGGCTTTATTTTTCTTCTTTATGATCAAACTGCTCTGTGATTTGGGCAGATCTTACTTGATTACTATTTTTTTTTCTATTCCTCTAAAAGGAGACATTAAAGTTTTGATAGAAATAGCATTGACTCCAAAGACCACTTTACGCAGTACAGATATTTAAAAATACTACTTTTACAGTCCATGATCACAAGACATCTTTCGGTTTGTTTTTGTCTTTAACTTTCTTCATCAATTTAATTTAACTTTCTTCACCTATGCATAAGACTTTGGGCACTATAGTTAAGCTTATTCCCAAGTATCCTGCTTATTTTGTGCTGCCTACAAATATTGACTTTATGCCTTTTTAGCTACTTTCATTCCCAAACTACAAATAGGTACACATGCACACACACACACAAACACACTCACACACATACACACACACACACATACACACACACACACACACACACACACACACACA
>NC_034610.1:1263684-1269036 GCF_900095145.1 Mus pahari
ACACACACACACACACACACACACACACACACACACACACACACACACATGCAGGCTCCATGCCATCTGCCAACACCTTCGATATGGACCTAGAGTTCAAGTATCTTTCTTGAAGCATACACAGAGAGATATTCCTCTGATTTCTCCAATTTTTCCTCAAAGATACACAGTGCCTCCTTAGATGAGGCTGAAGAGCCAGGCACATTACTTCTCTGTGAAGAACCACAGACCAGTGCTGCCCTGAAGAGCACATCTCTAGTTTCCTAACATCCATTTCAAAGAAATGCTTAATGTGTATACGGAATGAATGCCCGGAAAATATTTGTTGATTGCTGCTCTGTGTCTAAAAGTCAGTTGGAAGCAGCTTTTCCCAGGCTGCCAACTCTCAGACATGGCTGAGTGCCTGGCCTTCCTCCACGTTCTGTAGCGAAGGATTTTTTTTTTCCCTTAGAGAAATGTGTTTGTAGAGAATTTAAAAACTGAACAACAAGCCACAGACTCAGTGGCTCAGACTGGAAATCTTCAATGGGTCCCGGAATCATCGGACTCTTATGCTGAGCCTAACTGGCATTTTAATTTTAAATAAATGCAGCATTGCAGCCCATAAAGTTTCATAGTGCTTAAGAGACTTAGTCACAATTCATAAAACTAATGAAAATAAACTAAATCTCATGGCTCTTGAGGTTTTCATCTTTACTATTCTATACCTTACTTTTCCTCTTGGAAAAAAATAATTGAAGTCACAGATAATACCCAGGGTTATACTGGTAGGTGTGTGAAGTCCAAGGACATTGAGACCCTCGGGTACTTTTTCTTAAGGAAGCATTTTAAGTTCTGAGGGTAGAGCTGAGTCAGTCAAGTTTTTGCCCTGTAAGCACAGGACCTCAGTTTGATCCCCAGATGCCATATTTACAATAATAGATATAGTAGTGTGTGTTTGAAATCCTGAGCTAGGGAAGTGGTGACAGGTGGATACATGGGGCTGAAACAGTGTGGGTTCTAGCCCAATGAGAGATCCTGTCTCAAAAACAATATGGATGGCACCTAATGAATGATGTTCAAGGTTAACTCCTGACCTCCACACACACACTGCGCAGATATGCTCGTAAATAAATAAATAAATAAGAGAGAGAGAGAGAGAGAGAAAGAGAGAGAGAGAGAGAGAGACAGACAGACAGACAGACAGACAGACAGATGGATGAATGGACAGAATGTTTAAGCATCTATGATCCTTACTTATTGGGGTAAAGCTCAGAAATTAGCTTCACTTCATGGCATTTCCCAAGACAACTGTGGAGTCAGAGCGATTCTAACAGGAAGGAGCTAAAAGTCCCTTTCCTTGTCAAAGTGCCATGGGAGTTTTTAAGTGAAAAAGGAGGAAAATTACTAAAAGATCTCTGTTTGTTAAGGTCCCTTCCAATGAAGGAATACATTATGCTTTCCCCCCACAATTGAAACTTGCTCCTGTATCTCCAAGGCAAGGAGCAGATTCCAACATGGAAGAGTGAATGCACTCCACCATAACAGTCTTGCCAGTTTGGTAGAAATGGGTCTGCAGATTAACACTTCCTACTTCTGACCATAAAGTTTGGTTCAGCATTTGAAATATATGCACTTCAAATGTCACCTGATTTTAGCTATATCTAACTCCTATTTTCCTAGAGTTCAAATGATTTCACTTTATTTTTTTCCCTATGACTTTATGTCTAGAACATTCTTTGTGGCTTCTCAATGAAAGCTCCATCATAGCCAAACTGTCAAAGTCAATTCCTGTATAGAACACCCTGTTCTTATTTGCTAAGCTTGGGATCCTTTGCCTCAAATTCAGGAGACTGGTTAATCCAGTTTACACAAACAAGTGTTAAACATCAGTCACTTCTATAGTCACGATGGGTCATTACTGCAAAGGTCACCATTGAAACCATGGGGCCTGGATCCATTGATGGTGCCAGCCTCTGACTCCTCATCATGTACTATTGCCTGCTTAACTAGCTATTTGGCACATCCTGGGGTTTTAAATGGGATTCTTCCACACACCAAACACATCTTCCCCTAAATAGCCCCTGAAGTTTTATTGATGGCTATTTGTACCTCACCTTCCTGAGCATGTATGCTGGACAGTGTTCTGTGATTCCCCCCACACCCCTTAAAATCTGCCTACAGGTCCTGATGACTGTGCTTTTGCTGTTCCTGGATGAGGTTACCTGGCAACCCAGGATCAGTTTCCAAGCACATACTCCTGCTCATATCACCCAGCCCTCACACAATGTTCACAGGACTCCTCTGCACCTGTCTCATGCTGGTTTCCCGTTATGAAACTCTAGCTACTTAAATATCTTGGTCGCGGCTCTAAAGCTGAGCAGTCACACCTAAACAACTGGCTAGGGGCTTCTCCAAGCCTTTGACAAAGTACTTGCATTTATATGTAATTTATATTGCTCAATATTTAGGAGTGAACCCTACTTCTGTTTATATCACTGTGTTCTGCCTTTAATGGATGTGGTACCTCACACTTACACTATTGCACTCTCTTACTTTATTCTTCTTTCTCTAGACCCGTTATTTTCTCTAATTCAGTATATCTCATACTAATTTTCTTCTGTTACTCCATTCTGTTTAAAGACATTTTGCAGTTCTTCCTTGGGTAATTAGGAGGGAAGTTCTCCTTTGTCTGCCTCAGATCCTTACACATTTACACGGCACATATATTACTACCTCCATATCCCTCAATGGTATGCATCCTAGCTTTCTTGTGCTGGCTATTTCTTGAGCACGGTATACTCTCTTTGCCCTCTCTCCTAGGGAAATTCCCAGAGGAAAATGACACAGGACAGAGTAGAATAGAGGTTTCCCAGCATGCACTGGGGACTTCAAGGCTTGAGTGCCCAGATAGGGACGGACTCTCTGAAGACTTAACACTGTGATTTAACCCTTCAGTTCTTGACCCCAAAAAGTGCACAAACCTTGTCACGAGTCATTTTGAGGATAAATCGTAAACATACAAATAGTAAAGAAATAGAAATAAATAGCAGGTGTTGGTTATACTAGGGGACTTGCCGCCTCCCTGCCTCCGAAAGCAAGATGAGACCGAGATGGGACAGGAGTCACCCCATGGCTGACAGCCTGTCTCTGATATGAGCGTGTCCTTTTTTAGGTCTTCACAGCTCTGACTCTGTCCCATTGCCTCCCAGATGAGGGCCATAGGGACAGCCACCAACTCATTAAACAGGGGCTAACTTTCATTTGGGGAATTAAAACCTGTTTCGATTTCTAAGGAATTAATATTATTAGTGATTGTATGGATACTTTAAACAATTTGGCTTAGCAGAAATTGTGTGTCTTTTCTAGTCTTTGCTTGATTTTTTTGTTTGGCTCAGATCAAGGAGTAAAATCTGAATCTGAAAACCGGAGGGCACTCAGGGAAGGACACAGGAATGCTGGCTGTTGCAATGGACCCCAGCAAGGCACTTTTACCGGGATTAATGTGGACATCTACTTCGTTTGCTTTGGTGACTTTTATGGTGTTTGTTTGTGCATTGAGACAGAGTCTCATGTAGCCCAGGTTACCCCAGAGCTCACTATCTAGCTGAGGATGAACCAGGAAATCCTGGTTCTACTGGCTCTGCCCCCCACCCCGCCAGTACTGGAATTATAGGCTTGTACACTTCATCCTACATTGCACATTTACTGATGTGCCAGAGGTAGATCTGACTGGAAGCCTCCCATTTTTTTTTTGCCATGTCCTCAAGGGCATTCTTTTGGCATGTAACCTCACTTGAACCCAAGATATCCAAAAAAGGACTCCAGCCAGCCCACCGGATCTGAGGCACCTCCAGAGGTTGGCACAGCAGGCTGTTCCCTGCAGCAGCATGTGGACTGTATTGATTTCCTGCTGTTCTATTCGCAGCACATCAACCATAGTAGAGACTTAGCAAATATTTGATGACTGCATAAATATAGCAAAAAAAAAAAAAATAGAAATTCAGATTTTGTTCTATTTTACTGCACATATAAATATATATGGTAAACAAATAGAAAAATATAACTACAGTTTATTTCTATATGGCAAAATTTGCACACATGCACGTGCACACACACACACACACACACACACAAATACTGTTTGGAGAAACAAAGGGACAGGCGAAAGAAGTAGGCTTTAATCCTGACTGTCTCAGATCATTGCAAAAAGCAGCCTCAAACATCTCGCTAAGCTGATCCATGTGAGGGTTTAGAACTCACTGCCCCAAGCATTGCCCTTGGCCCTACAGGCAAGAGTAGGTTCAGGAGACCACGTCTTGGTCCATCTCCCTTTGAAGGTCTACAGACATCCATTGGAGGGCTGCTCTCCCTATAGCTGGGCAGGAGGAGTTCCATCTCTCTCTACCCAGGGATAGAGAGAAGAATGTGCAGGCTTGGAGTCGTGCTAAGTGCCAGGTGTGTTAACCTCTACACCACACCCACCAGCCTTCCAAATATAGGTCTCCATGACTTCAGTCCTCAGCTAACTGAAACATAGACATAGTCAGGTTTTCCAGAACCTTTAGATCAACTATGCATATGTTTCTCTCACTAATGCATCCTGTGATGTAGGGCTTTAGCCATAGACCTACTGATTAGAATGGCATTTTATTTTCCTCTTAAATGCATGCCAAGAGATGAAAAAAATATTAACATACCCAACAACAGGTCTTAATGATATTTAAATTCATGTGCATGGTTATAGAACACACAGGCCTATGAATTTGGCCACTTTTTCACACCTCTAGGCAAAAGGCTGTTCATTTATCCAGTGCTCACTTTTTGCCATTGAGCAGGTATTATATGCCAGCTAGACACTGAAGTGTAGGCAGTAAGAAATGACAGACATGAAGGTACTTCTGCCCTCAGATGGACCCTGTCTCATGAGAGAACCAGACATCACACGGGCATTATGACACAGAGGGCTGAACAGTGACAGACACACAGCTCTCTGCAGCAGGAGCACACAGGAGCCATCAGACCTCACCTACAATTACAAGGTGGACACTAAAAATATTTCTCCAGGAAGCAAACCTTCAATCTTGAAATTCAAATAAAACTAAATTTTGGAAGAAGTGGAGGAAGGAAGGCACAAATGGGTGGACATCAAGGACAGAAGCCAGGAGACAAGCATGCCATTCTTAGGAAATGGGACATTTTGAAATGCAGGAGAGGGCAATTCTCTAAGGACCTGAATGCCAGCCATTCATTCATGCATGCTGTCTTAGTCACAGTTTCTATTCCTGCACAACATCATGACCAAGAAGCAAGCTGGGGAGGAAAGGGTTTATTCGACTTACATTTCCATACTGCTGTTGATCACCAAAGGAT
>NC_034610.1:1269130-1276729 GCF_900095145.1 Mus pahari
ATAGGGAACTTTCGGGATGGCATTTGAAATGTAAATAAAGAAAATAATAAATAAATAAATAAATAAATTTTAAAAAAGAATAATAAAAAGGTAATTATATTATCTTTTATGTATACAGTATCTTATATCTTATATCTCATATCTTATATCTATGTTTATATTATGTATTATATATTGCTTATAATATTATTTATTTATAATATTTTATAAATATATCATATACATTTATAATTATATATGAACATATAATTAAAATTTATAATTATATATAAATTTATAAATATGCACATTTATGATTGTATAAATTATAGATTATGAGTATAATTATATAGTATAAATTATTTACCATATAAGTATAATTAAATAATTTATATAAATATAATTATATATTATTTTATATATTATATATATTACATGTGAGTCATTATAATACACAAAGTTCTAAATATAAACTCTTCTAATTGACTATTCAGAGAGTTGAAACGCAGGAGCTATGGATGGAGCCCACAGCAAGGGCAGAGCTGGCAAGGGGCAGCCATATACTTAACATAGAATTCAAACAGAGACCCAATTTCACTCGGTTCCCGTGCCTCAGCCAACACTTGTTCATGGAGGATGAGGCTGCTAATGTGTATATAATAAGAAAACTATCTCTTAGTGAATGCTGCCTTGCTCAGGGTAGACTATCAGGAGCAGCTGTTGTTTCAACCCCTAAATGCAGAGCTCTAGAAACTTCCATAAAGTTCCATGGGAAGAGGATGATCACCTAGAATGGGTTACTCTGCCACTACAACCAGAGCACCCTATGGTTTTTGAAATAACATCAAATGTCTCCTTGAAGTAAGACTGCTGTGTGTGTGTGTGTATGTGTGTGTGTGTGTGTCTGTGTGTGTCTGTGTGTGTCTGTGCGTGCGCGCATGTGTGTGTATTCATTTATATGTATATGTATGTATGTATATATGTATATATATATACTTAATTGCGTATGGATATATGTGTATTACATATATGCATGTGTGTACATATCTGTATATGTCTGTCTGTATATGAGTGGATGTATATGGATATATTTATATTTGTATAATGTATTATAGATGCATATACATATATTTTATGTATGTGTGTATGGGCATATGTATATGTCTATATATTTGTGTATGTGTATATATGTATATATATATATATGTGTGCTTAACTGTGTATGGATATATATGTGTATTACATATATGTATGTATGTCCATCTCTCTATATGTCTATATGTATGTATGTGTGTATGTGTATATATCTATCTATTTATGTATATGTATGTATATATGTATACATGTATATGTGTATATATGTGTGTATTTGTATATGTGTATCTGCATGCATGTATATATATGTATGTGTGTGTATATATGTGTTTGTATATGTGCATGTGTGTGTATTTGTATGTATTTGTGTATGTGTATCTGCACACATGTATATATGTGTGTGTATGTATTTGTATATGTGCATCTGTGTATGTATATAAGTATTCATATGTTTGTGTCATCAGGCCTATCACTTTTCAGTTGATTTGCTTTAATTCCTAGGTTTTCCTGGGGTTTTTTTGTAGCTAATGTGCCCTTCCATTCTTTAGTAAGTTCATGAGAAAAACCAGAGTTCGGTATCCATGTCCCCAGAAATACGGGCACCTTGCCAAGTTGAGAGGGGCCGTGCCATGAGTAAATGCATGATGGGCAGACTCATTCAAGATGCCAGTGCAGTGCCAGAGGAGTGTCAGGGCAGAGACGAGACGAGCCTTGGAGCCAAGTGTATCTGCCAGAGCCTGCTTTTCATATTCCCACTTGTGTGTGCCCTGCCCCAGGTACCCTGTGCCCCATCCTTTCTGCCTGCCCCATGGGAGAATGTCTGACAAGGATTTATTTTTTTCAGATTGCCCAAATCAGAGACTGCATAAGACAAATATGGTTTCCTTGCTCATAGCAATCTAGTCTACTCAGAAACCTTGGTCTACCACTCATCCTAGAGGTAGAGAGGGAGGAGACGGAAGCTGCTTGGGCTCTGTGGTGAGGCTGTCCTCTAAGGGAGCAGTATTGCCACTTCTCGTGTGACAGAGGTCCAGCGAAGAAGAAGGCAGACAGGCTTCCCCCTCCCTGTTTTTTCTTTTGGCCTTAATGGTTTCTACTTTGATAGGACATCTATAAGGCATGCTGGTTTAGCTGTAAAAACTTTTACTTCCGATGGAAAGTTTGCATTTATCAACTTTCAGGCCTTAGGGAAACTTAAAAAAACAAAACAAAACAAAACAAAACACTAAATTTGGATAAAATCTGCCAGGACTCTTCTCAAAACTGTAAGTACAAAAATAAGTATCAGGTGCTTTCTGTGTTCCTTTATATGCTGTGTTCCTACTATGGGAGGGAAACAGACAATAATTTCTAAAATAGCAAACATGCCAAATGAGGATTAACATCCCCCCACCCACCCCAGGTCCTTGTCTGTTGGTGGTACAGATGTCTACAGTGATAGCGTGATCTTCTACAGATCACACAGCACAATTCTTCCTGCCAAGGAAAACAACAGGATGTCAGGAAAGCGTCAGGCCCTCATCTCCAACAGGTCAGAAACACAAGCTGACAGGAGGAAGCCAGCCAGAGTCCCTCCCTCTCCCATGTGCACCAGTGTGGCCAAGCCAGGGTGTGGGGAGACTGCCATCCCCTCCAGGGCACAAGTCCCTTCAGTATTAGGCCCAGCATAGCTGGCAACCACTGACATACTATCCTCATCTTGTCACTTGAGCAGCCTGGTGTCTTTGACCCCATTCATGTGTTTCACCCGCTTCTAGCGACGGTCCTGATGAAGGCGAGGGCCTCTTGGCAATGGAGTCTCTTTTTCATTTCTCTGCCTGGATGAGAGAAAAAGCAATTATCATTTCTAGCTATGTTTGATTAAAATTTCTAGTAGTTTTCCACAATATTTAAATAGACCCCTGATTAAAGCCAGAACCTTCTCCAACTCAATGACTTGTGGCAGCAGTTATCCTGACAGGAATTCACTGGTTTGGTGTCTTAACAGTCCAGGACCCTGCGTTTTTCCTTCCACACTGTGATGGTTTGTATATGCTTGGCCCAGGCAGTGGCACTATTGGAAAGTGTGGCAGTGATGGAGTAGGTGTGTCACTGTGGGTGTGATCTTTATCCTAGCTGCCTGGAAGTCAGTCTTTCACTAGCAGTCTTCAGATGAAGATATAGAACTCTCAGCTCCTCCTGCACCATGCCTGTCTGGATGCTTCCATGCTCCCACCTTGATGAGAATGGACTGAAGCTCTGAACCTGTCAGCCAGCCCCAATCAAATGTTGTCCTTATAAGTTGTTGCCTTGGTCATGGTGTTTCTTTCACAGGAGTAAAACCCTAACTATGACACACACCCGACCATCTCCTTCCTCGATGGTATCCAGAGATCACCTCCAATTACCGCAGACCTGTGTGGCTCCTTATGCCATGGGCATCAATTTTCTCAATGCGCTCCCTGTTTTGGGCTGGTCCCCATTTTCAACGTTCTCTTAATGAGTTCCCTGTTCTTGTACTGGCTCCTGTCATTCCTCATTATAAACATGGATGTGATGGATACTCTGTTCTGTTTCTCTAATATTCTAGTCCCTAAATTTATGGGGTTTTACCTTTATTAATTACTTCTTCTTGCTGTTCTTTTTTACTTCAATTTTTGAGTCATCTATTTAATTGGTTTTGTTTCATCACATCACTTTAATTTTCAAGTTGATAGAAGAATTTTAAGCTATAGCTCTTTTTCTTAGCAATGATTTATTTTGACTCTCAAATCCTGGGGTGCATTTTCATTACCATTAACTTCTTTTCTGTTGTATTACATTCCTCTATTAGCTCAAGTATTGTTCTTCCCAAGTGATAAAGACTTGTCCTATATGTCCTTTTATTTGGTCGGCTGTTTTCAGATGGTTCTGATGGCCCATTCCTATTCCACTGGGACTTGGTGATATTTTCTTTGGCTCAAAATTAAGACATAGTCCTTCTAGATCTGAGGGATGCTTACGGGGCATGCTATTTGCTATGTACCCAGAGTCAGACAAGCCTATACTGCCTATAACGTTGCTCCGTTATACTTAACATTCTTCTTACATTTTTTCCTTTTCTTCCATTCTTATCTGTTGTTCTCCTTATCCTGAACAAGGTTAGCTAGAGCCTCAGATGTTAGTGACTGTCCTGAGATCCTATGGTTTCATGTTCATGGATGTTCCCACACTTGTTTGCTGTGTAGATAGTTATCTGGCTCCATGTTAATTTCAGCCCTGGAGCACTGTGAATGTTCTTCTCTGCCATTACTAATGCTCTTTGCCTTGAATTCCATCGTGTTTGATACGACATGGCAGCTTCTATTTTTTTGTTTCTTATCGTGTTTTTCTAGCACGGTATCCTCATCTTTTTCTAAACTTGCCTGGGTCATTTTAGCTCTTCCTTTCTTTCCTGTGCAATAAAGAACTGAACTAAGCTGGTGATCCAATCTCAAACCTTTTATTTCATTTTCAAGATTTCTAAGACATGGTCTAACTATGTAGCCCTGGCTGCCCTGGACCTCACAATGGAGATAAGGTTGGCCTTGAACACACGGACATCTGCATGACTCCTGAGTGCTGGGTATTAAAGTCGTGTATCACCACACCTGGCTGAAACTTCTTGTAATAGATAAGCTAAGTCTATCATTTATTTGCTCATTATCTTTAATAATATTAACTCATTATGATTATATACTCATACATAAGGTTTACAGTATGTTCTGTTTTGCTTGCTATTGTTGCTGTTCTAATATTTAGAAAGGTATTTGTTCTTGGTTACTTTTTATTGAATATTTTATAAAATATCCCTAATTGCATCTTTGATTTAGACATTATATTGTTTCCTAGTAGAGACAACAATAAGTTCCTTCATTCCTCCTTGTCCTTCCCCACTTAATGTAAAATAGGGCAATTAATATCTTGCCTGTTTGTCTCGGAACCATTAAACTATATAAAACTTTACTACTCCATTAGTCAGAGTAAGTTTTGTCTCTCACCTACTACACACAAAGCAAGGTAAGTTATACTGCTTCTTATCTCTGTTGCTCTCTCCCAGTGTAGGTGCTGCCTTATTATTTCTATCTTTTCAGAGAATATAAAACATATATAGTGCTTTTATGCCCCTTAGGCCTTCCAGTTAGCTTTAACTTCAAGGTTAAATGAATTTAATATTTACCAGTAGTCTTTTTTTCCTAAAGCCTTGGATTGATGTCCTCCAGGCTGGCCAAAGTTCATGTTGCAATAGATTTACTAGAGCAAAATATGTCAGGAATTGTTTGAGGATGGCCTCATAAATAAAAAGCAACTTGCTCAGATACGAAGCCTTTGGATTTCTCTCTTTCCCTTTGGGCTTCCATCCTCAGTAGGTTTCTCTGCATCTTCTACACCGTGACAACCTACCTTAATCCACAGCAGCACACATCATAATCCATAATGAACAGAAGGCTACTTATGTAGCTTCGAAGGCTGAGGAAATCAATATCAAGGTACCAGTGGGTGACAGGGCTTCCTTGTTTTGTTGTCAACAGAACAGGCTTCCTACAGCAGGCAGGCAAAGAGGGGATAAGAAACAGGCAAAGGGATTTGATCCCATTTTTGGGTAAGAACTCATGCTCATGATAAGGAAAACACTTTTGGTTTTCAATTGCTGAATTTTTTTGTTCAATATGTATATATATATATATATATATATATATATATATATATATATATATTCTGTATATTAACATTGTGAAATACAGTCACAAAGTATTTTCTTTCAGTATTCAGACTATCTCTTGACTGTCACCCAACTGCTGAGAATGTTTTAGTCTAGTGTAATCTTGGCCGTTCCTTTTTTTTTTTTGGTTTGCTATGATTTCAGAGCCCTGTCTAGAAAGGCATTGCCTGCCCCACATGCTCTCTGTGTTGTCTTCTAGCCATGTCAGAGTTGCAGGTTTCAAAGTTATATCTTCGACCCATTTGGTGTGTGTTGGCATATTGTGAGTGACAGGGGTCAGGTTTCAATGTTCTGTTGGTTGATACAGTTTTCCCAGGCACATTTATCAAAGAAGCCATCCTTTCTTTAACAGATGTTTCTGGAGCTTTTATCGAGACTTAACTGGCTGCAGATGTGTGGGCTTTTTTTTGAGGGATTTCTGGTCTGTTCTGTTGGTCCCCATGTCTGTTGTTATGGCAACACCACACTGGTCACACATAGGTCACTGTGGCTCTTTAGTATATCTTGAAATCATCCATTGTAAGGGCTCCAGCTTGTTCTTTTTCCCCTGTATTGCCTTGCAGTGTCTTTTGTGATTCTCTCTGAGTTTCGGGATTGTTTTTATAGATGTCTGAAGAGTGGTGGTAGTATTATGTTTGTTTTCATGTTGACTCGTTATGTCTCTTTGGGTAGTATGCATTCTACAAATATTATTTCATTTAATCTATAAACACCAGAGGGGGCTCTTCTGTTTGGGGAGGTCTTCTTCAATTCCTTCCATCAGTGTTTCAAAAATTTCATTGTAGGAGTCTTTTACTTCCTTGGCTCAGTTTATTCCAATTTAATAAATAGACAAATAATCCAAATAGACATTGTTCAAAAGAAGAAATAGAAATGGCCATTAAATGCATGGAACAAAGTTTCAATATCCTCATATGTCTCATGCTGGAGACATGCAAATCAAAACTGCATTGAAATGCCATTTCATCCCAGATAGAATGTCTGTTACAAAAAGAAAAGTAATGACAATGTTAGTGAGTATAGGAACTCATACACACTGCTGATGGGAACCTAAGTTAGATCCACAATGGAGAGCAGCAGGAAGATGCCCCCCAAAACTAGGAATGGATATGTCATTCTATCTAGCCACCCTACTTCTGGGTATCATTTCAAAGGAATAAAAATCAGCATCCTTTAAGACATATTTACACGTGAATGTTTACTGTAGCCATGTTCATGGTCGCTAAGAAATCTAATCAGTCTTGGTACCCTCCAAAGGATAAATGGATTAAAATTTAAACCATGTATGTGTACAAAGTAGGGGATATATTCCCAACTATGAGGAAGAACGGAATTCTGTCATCTTCAGAAACATTGATGGAAACAGAGGCCAGTGCATTAAGTGAAATAAGCCATGCACAGAAAGAATAATGTCACATGTTCTTTCTCATAGGTGGAAATGAGGTAACTTGGAAAGCAGCATGGGATGCTAGAGAATGGGAAGGGGGGTACAGAGTGCCGAAAAGGCAGGCTTGGCTTTAATCTGTACATGCTCCATGCATGTGTGAAACTATTGACCCCCACTAATGTGCAGAATTAACAAGCATCAGTAAAAAGAAATGATAAGGCATAATTCACCCCACAAATCCTGTACTAACATATTCATGGAGGTAGAGACAGTTTACCTCTCTAAGGTACTACCTCTTAGCTTTTTCAGTGCTAGTTAAACGACAAAGTGAGTATGAGAGGGGAAAATATTCAGATCTAAGCATACCTTGATCTCTGTCTCTCTCTCTGTCTCTCTCTCTCTCTCTCTCTCTCTCTCT
>NC_034610.1:1276750-1296633 GCF_900095145.1 Mus pahari
CTCTCTCTCTCTCTCTCTCTCTCTCTCTCTCTCTCTCTCTCTCTCTCTCCCTCTCTCTGTCTCTCTCTCTGTCTCTCTCTCATTCTTGCTTCCCATGGCTGTCACAAGGACCACTGCTTTATCTTTAGAATCAACTGTGACATCAGTGCTAACAGTTTGGCATTGACACACACAGTCAAACCTCTTATTTTGAGAAAGGTGTTGTTAATTATAACTTAAATACATCTGTGTGCCAGTAAGCTCATTTGCTTCTTTGTGCATATAATTTGTAATAATGTGGGTCTAGTGCCAAGTGGTCAGCTCTTGGTACATGTGAGCAATTCATAATGGACTCAGTAGGGTGTATAATATGTATGTGCATAAACACACACACACATGAATAATAAGCAGAGATCATGAATTTAGGAGGGAGACAGGGACGCCTAGAAGGAACTAGATGGGAATTAGAAGTAGCATGAAGTGGATGCAGCACTCACATATGAACTAGATTTATTTCCAATAACAGCATAGGATAAGAAGCTTAGGGTTTGAAATCTACCACTGAGCAGACACAAGACAATTAGGGTTAACAGAGATGAACCATGGAACACCAATATGGCACAGTATGCCAAAAATAAACAGAACTTCATAGTTTTAAATGTAGCCTTTCCCGTCTCCCTTCTATATTTTTCAATGTAGTTTCCTTGCTTCAGGGTGTGTGTGTGTGTGTGTGTGTGTGTGTGTGTGTGTGTGTGTGTATCATTCTTCATGATATTTTCTTTCTCTGAGAACATGTACTAATGGGGCGTGGTTTGAAATACTGCTACTTAGCTCTAAGAACTCTGATATGGACGGCCTTTGTATCAGAGATGGTGTGTGGAGGATGTGGAGGAAATGTGAACTGCCCCCTGGTTTTCAGCACTGCGCACAGCATTTATGCTTTAGGAAGAGAAATGGTGTGGGAACTTCACTAAAACTTTGTTGTACAGTTTGCCCAGATGGGAACCTTAATGAAATACTGCAGAAAACAATAGTCATTTAATCAAAACTATCCATTAAAGCAGAGTTGAGTTGGGGGAGGCAGGGGGCAACAACACTCTTTCAGAGGGCTCAGGTTCAATTCTCGGTACCATGGCAGCTCACAATCATCTGTAACTCCAGTACCAGGAGATCTGATTTTTCCTTTTCACATCCATGGGTACCAGGCAAGAAATACATACAGACAAAACATCCATGTAATCATCTGAATGAGAATAACTACATGACTTTAATTGCCCTGCCTTACTTCTCTTGCTCCCTTCGTAGGAAGTTGAGAAACAACTCTGAAGATGCCTGAGCACAGTATTCATCCAGCTATGTGATTTTAAGAGTGTCCAAACTAAAACAATATCAGCTCTTGTAACAGCAAACAATCAGGTCAGAAGAATGCAATCATAAATGTATAATATAAAATTAACAGGTGTGGCCTTGGTTCATAAGATTAACAAAATGAATCCAACATCTGCACACCAAAATTGTAAAGTCCGATACAATGAATCAAGCGTGCTCTTCAAACAAATGAGAGACATGTCATATTCACGCATTAGAGGGAGGGGAATGGCTTAGTGGGCAAGAGTTCTTGCTGCACAGGTAGGAAAAACTGTGTTTAGATGTCCAACTCCAGCATAAAAAAATCATCCTGGAACCCCAGTGCTCAGGGGAAGGTGGGGCGTGAAAAGGCAGATATAGGGGGATCACAGGGACTTGCTGATTGCAACTACCTTAGTAGGGAAAACCACACACACTCCAGATTCAGTCAAAGATCCAGGGTTCAGTGAAAGACCCTGCCCCAAGTAATAGGCAGAAAATGATAGGAGGAAGCGTCTGAGTACCTCATCTAGCTCCACACAAGCATGGGCCCGTGCTTACACACACACACACACACACACACACACACACCACACCACACACACACACACACCACACACACACACACACACACACCACACACACCACATACCACACACACACCACACATACCACACACACCACACACACACACCACACACCACACACCACACCACACACACACACACACCACACACACACACACACACACACACACACCACACACACACACACCATATACCACACACACACCACACACACACCACACACCAAACACACACACACACACCACACATACCACACACACACACACACACCACACACACACCACACACCACACACACACCCCACACACACACACCACACACCACACACACACACACACACACCACACCACACACACCACACACACACACACACCACACACCATACACACACACACACACACACACCACACACACCACATACCACACACACACCACACATACCACACACACCACACACACACACCACACACCACACACCACACCACACACACACACACACACACACCATGAACCAAAGGAAGAAAATGCTGATCCTACTGGAAAGCCTGAAGTGGTAAACGAACTCAGAATGGTACCTTCTCAGGCATGGGGGAGCAAGTCAAGGCTACACTGAAGTATTGCCGCACCTGTGCGAGCAGTTAAAAGAACGATGCTTCCAGACAGACCCCAGTAAAGACACTGGGAAACTGGACCTTGGGTGTTCACCATGGTAATGCAACCAATGGCACCACTCTTTGGGAGTGGCTTGAAACACAAATGCACTCGCCATAAGATTCAGCCAAGATACCGCTCTGCATCTTCCCTAAGACATGCATGTGCTCTTCACAGAACCACCTGTGTCTGAGTATCTAAATGATTGACAGCTAGGGGAAGCAGCTGGCTGGCCCTGCATGACCATGGTCCTGCATGGCCATGATGTGTGCTTCATTTCAACCGATGTATAGCTTTTTTTTTTTCCAATTCATCCTAACTTGAATTCTGATGTCATCCAATGTTGTGTGCCCCAAAAGGAAACTACTGAGCTTTCCCATCCTCCAAAGACTGATCATTCTAGATGGAATTCATACAGATCTAAATGGATGAGTCACTTCTATAAATGACATTTCTACAAGTGATTTGTAATAAAGTTATTTTTAAGTAAAAAGAACAGATGTGAAAAAATATTATAAAAAAATGAAATGGCATATTACTTTCCAAAATAATCCTGTAGTTAGTTCTGTCTAGCGTGAACTCTGGGAATCTTGTCTGGAGACAACATCCTTGTGGGACCCTTGTCAAGTGTGGGTCAGGAACAGAAGATTTCTGGAGGCTGCAGAGGACGGTGATAAGTGTACAAAGGCATGAAACAGGAGCCAAGGATGCTGCTGTTTGCCGTAGTCTAATGATGAGAAGGGGAGGGGGATGCTCAAGCTGCCACGTAAAGTGTACACTTTCTGGAAAGAGTTCCTGACGGTTGATGGCTTTACATACCCAAGGCTGCCCCAGTAGTTAGAGCAATGTTCCGTAAATTGCAGACGAGCCAACACAGCTTCACTTCTTGATCCATTTATGTTCCAGACAAATTAGAAGGCTGTGGATTATTAGCAAGAGGAAACACTGCTAGTTCCTGCCTATTGGATGGTTTCCTGGAAATGTAAATGTGGAAGTATATTTCTCAGCTATTTAAAAAAAAAAGTGAGATGTGTTGAGCCATTTTCTTCAATTCAGCATGAATTCATTTATTCCTTAATCAAAGAAAAGAAAAATCTGTACATTTCGAATAAATGGGAATGTAAGAAATATCCAAATAACAAGATTTTAAAATAAAAGGAAAAGAAAAAAAACTTCAAGAATATTCTATTCCTTTGTAGCAGACAGGGGTAATTAACAGAAGCTGTGGTCACAGCAATCTGGAACTGACACAACCCAACATGTCTGGAAATATAGAACGAGGAAACTTCCGGGAGCTGAAATCCACGGGCTCTTCGGCGTCTGTGGGCGTGATTCACCTCAGTCGGGTCTGTGCAGATGTATGCTAAAGACGTAACAGCCTCTGTTTCCATTTGAGCTATTTTTTTTTTTTCAACAAATGAAACTCCAACCATGAGAGGACTTGACAAAGTGAAATTCAGCGCAGCTGTCAGAAGGCCTGTGTAGGAGACACACTCACTGCAGCGTGAGTGCTAGGAATCGGAGCCGCTTTTTTAATGGATTCAGAGACCTTTGGAAAAAAGAAGGTCTCCTTCTGCAGTAATTGAATTTGACACCAATGTTCTTTGGATGCTGGGGCTGTACAGGGTATTTTCCCATCCACATCTAGGCTAAATTGGAGATGGTGACCTCTGATAGACTAGAGCGATCCAGGAAGTAATAGAAACCTCACTTCATAGAAACTGGTGACAGGTTGGGATTAAACGCTGGGCTGGCCCGGAGCAGGCACACTCCTTCTCGAGGGACTGACGGACTTAAGAGGAATGGGACTTTTTTTTTCTTTTTTCAGCATTCCATAAATGCTTCTTTCTCTGGCTGGCTGACTAAATTGAAAATTAGAAATCAAGGCAATCCTGCATTTGAAACACATGCAGGACTGAGATCCAAACAAGGCGTTCTAGGTTCTCAAGTTCAATGCCATTTCGCAGACTCGTTACAACGGCTAAGCAGAAATACAGTGGGCTTCGACAGGATTTCACACCTAAAGGATGGCCTTTGCTGAGTGGCTTCAAAGCAGGCATGCCTAAGTAGTCAGGATACGGGACTGTTCAAGTCTAAGCACGTCAGAGATACACCTTTACGCAGCCTGTTAAAAGAATTTCATAGAATACTTAATTAAAGAAAATTCCTCAAGCTACATTATGGTGAAAATGAGATAAAGCCTTATAGATGCAGAGAACACAGGATTTTAAAATAAAATAAAATAAAATAAATATTTCAAGAATACTTTATTCTTGTAGTACATAGGGGTAATTAACAGAAGCTGTGGTCATGGCAATCCTACATACATAATACATGTATACAGTAAAAGATGCATACAGTAAATATGTACATAGTAAAATACATGTGTATAATAAAAGTATATCTACATATATAATACATTTATATAGTAAAAAATTATGTTATTGATCCCCAGGTCATAGGATTATGGTTTTCATTTTGTATAATCTTTTGCTAATCTGAATGTCTACTACAATGGAAATGCTCTTATTTCTAACCAGAAGACTGAAAGACAATGGCTAGAAGATGCAAATAAGTTTATAATCATTTTACACATTAAAATTTCTGTTGTATTTACTTGCTTATTAATTGCTAATAAGTCAGGCAAAGATTTCTAAGAGCTACTCTGTTTAGGCTCCCAGGAAAGGTGGTCTAGAGAGCGTTAACCACCCCTTAGCCTCCCAGAAGGTTTGTGCAAGGTCCCCTGCATGATACCAAAATCTACAGATAATCAAGTACCTTATAGAATATATACCAATAACATTTGCATATACACATAGGGTATTTACAACATGGCATGCAATATAAATGCCATGCAAACAGTTCCTATAGTGAGTTGCTTCAGGGTGAATCATGATTAAAGACAACTTCTGCCCATGTGCAGTATAAGTGCTGCCTTGTTTTCTAACCGCAATGGGTGGCATCTGCAAGTCCAAACCTACAGATAGGGTGGGTGATGATAAACTTTGTGTGCCCTGCCTTCCTGGGCCCTCCTCCACAGAAGAGAATTTGAAAAGTAAACTAGAAGTAGAGGTCGAACTATCATCTGCTATGGACACAGGGAAATAAGAAACATACACAACCAACTTTAAAAATATATGCCAAATATTGTTAAATTTGTGGAAATAGTACACTTTTCATTTCTTAGCCCTCTACTCTAAAAACTAATTAGTGTAATAAGCTTTGGCAGAGCCTTGCTATCAGAAGGAATGACTTGGATCTATGTGAACTGAGTTATGAGAATGTATTATTTAAGAAAGACATCTGAAAATATTGTTATGGTTATAGACCGGTGGTTCTCAACCTTCCTAATGCTGTGACCTTTTAATACAGTTCTTCATGTTGTGGTGGCCCCCAACCATAAAATGATTTTTGTTGCTACCTCATAGCTGTAATTTGGCTACCATTATGAATCACAATGTAAATATCTATGGTTTCTGATGGCCTTAGGTGACCCCAGAGAAAAGGTCATTTGACCCCCATTAAAGGGGTTGTGACCCGCAGGTTGAGAACTGTTGTTATAGACTAAGAAAATATGTATCTGCATATTTCATAGCCACATATCACAAAATTTATAATTTCCTTACCTTGTGATGGACATTCAACTTCTGTTTTTCTAAATACACAGTGGTGCAAACACAACAGATATTCAGTAGGAACCAGCCTTACAGTTTTGATATTTTCCTAGGCTAAAAGTATATAAGAGATTAGTACTGCATCACTCTGGACAAGAGCAGAGAGCCTCCCCTCTCAGCCAGCCCCACGATCGTGACAAGAAGCAATGCCATTCTATACTGGGCTATGTGGCCAGCACCTGTGGGATCTCATGTTTCATGTTTTCAGATCCCAATTCAGATATTCAATATTTATTACAAACGATATTTTGTGTTAAGTGACTTTACCCAACAGTAGGCCAATATATTGCTTAAGTGTGCCAAGCATGTTTGGGACATATGAACATACTATTTAAGAAAAGAGGGACATTTTAAAGTATACTGTTGTGGGGAGCTGGCTCAGAGGATAAAGCATTTGCTCTACAGCATGAAGATTGGATCTCCAGAACCCATAGGGCAGGCATGGCAGCCCACCTGCAATCCCAGTGCTTCAGAGACAGAGACAGTGATCCCTGTGCAGGCTGGCTAGCACCACAAATAGCTGGTTTGGTTAGCTCTGGATTTAGTGAGAGACTATGCCTTAGTAAATAAAGTAGAGAAAGACCAAGGAAGACATCCTGTATCAGCTTCTGGACACAGACACATATATGGACTCTACTTTGTATACATACACACCCAGACAGATACAAACATGTATATACACACATGCACATGCAAGAAAATATAGTGTTATAAATACAGTCTAAGTAAATGTCTTAGTTGGGGTTTTACTGCCGTACAGTAAACGCATACCAAGACCAAGGCAACTCTTATAAGTACAACATTTAATTGGGGCTGGCTTACAGTTCAGAGATTCAGTCCATTATCATCAACGTGGGAACATGACGGCATCCAGGTAGGCATGGTGCAGGAGGATCTGGGAGTTCTACATCTTCATCTGAAGGTTGCTAGGAGAAGACTAACTTCCAGGCAGCTAGGATGAGGGTCTTAAGCACACACCCACAGTGGCACACCTACTCCAACAAGACCACACCTCCTAATGGTGCCATTCCCTGTCTCAAGCATATACAAACCATTACAGTAAATGTGTGTGTGTGTGTGTGTGTGTGTGTGTATACAACACAAATTGTTATATATGTTATTGGTAACATTTTATTCATGTAAATTAAGTTATAATGCTAATTTATATTAGATATTCTAAATGCTTTTTTAATTTAGGAGATTATCAATTTATAATGCATTTATTGGTATGCAATTTCAAGGTAAGTTTAGGAATGTACATATATAATGTGCACCCACACATGTCTATTTATAAAATAAATAGTGACTTGCAAACTGAAATATATATGTGTATGAAGAGAAAGAGATTATATGGAAATAGAAAATATGAGAGAATTGACAAAAACATTAATCCTAACCTTAATAAAAAGAAGAGTTATTGGAGTATCAGTATAATAACCGAAATTACTTTAAAAATCATGTATATAAATTCTACTTAGCTCTCTAATGGTGTAATCAATAACTAGACTTGATATCTCAACAATTCTGAATCTGGACATAATGTATGAACCAACTGTGTTCAGATATTGAAACCTGTGGGACAAGATAGAATCCTCTGAGGGAAGAAAAACTTGTATGATATACCCAACAAATATCCTGCCATGGCTCTGATATTTTACTAAGTATGTTTTTTTCTTTCACAGACCAAGATAGCGGACAATTTGCCTGAAGACCCAGATATCGGAGCTAAAAGACTGAACCAGCTGCATCGCTGGGAACCAAGTTCTTCAGAAAAGCAAGCTAAGTGAGAAAGAGAATATAATTCTCATGGAAACTCCCTAGAGTGTTTACCTAAGGACTAACAATGCATGGTCATCATCTGCAAGGTCACAGAGAGATGAAGATCACACAAAGATGAAGGTCACACAGAGTTTCAAGGTCACACAGAAATTAAGATCACCTATGTTTGCCCCACGAACAAACATTAAACAACAGTGTGTGAAATGTGAGGTCATACAACATTAAGAGACATGGGACTCCATCCTACCCAAAAGGAAAGGACTCGCCGAACACAATGAACAGTCAGTTTAAAGCAAGCTACTCTTTAGAAAGAATAAGAACTTTTCTGATGGAATCAAAATGATTTAGTATGACTTAAGGTCTGCAAAAACACACAAGCAAATGATCAAACAAACAAAGGCCCAGCTTTTGGACTAGGTGGTCTAATCTATACTCCCTTGTCGTATATTATTTTAATGTTATCCACATTTCCAAAATATGGTAGAAATAAAGTATACCACATTGAATAAAAAAATTATTGATAATCTTGCTTGAGAATTTGTAGCAGAAAAAGAGTCAGCTAATAACCATGAAAAGAGATAAAATTTGTCCATTTTAAGGGACATAGAGGGAAGAGCTTGAGATATAATAAACTGAGTATTGATAAACCAATGTTGAGACATGGGGAAAGAAAAGAATAAGAATTTTTTTCTCAGAAAAACAAGAAGGAACCAAGTGGTGGTGGTGTACTCCTTTAATCCCAGCACTTAGGAGGAAGAGGAAGGTAGATCTCTGAGTTCTAGGCCAGCCTGGATACACAGAAACCTTGTCTACAAACAAACAAAAATGAGAAAGATAATATGTAAATTTACACACACACACACACACACACACACACACATACACACAGGGTGGGAGGTAGTTCAGAAGATACCAAACTACAGACAGGAAAAACAAGACAACTACATATCATAATTAAACTTGTAAAGACTAAGAATTCTGAGGAGATTCCTAAAGGTAGCCTGAGAGTAACTAACTATCCTATCCAAGAGAGCCATGCTATAGTGGATGGCCAGTGTCTAGCAGGAGCAACAGTCCCCGTTTAAAACTATATGAACATTTTAAAGCACTAATGGAAAAATAAACACCATCCTGCAATTTATCCACAGAGGAAATATCCACCCAAATGAATGTAAAATAAAGGCATTTTCAGATTCTGAAAAATTGGAGAATTTAGAGTTTTTCCTGAGAAGGGGGTATGTTTTTCAGGCTGGGGGAAGAATAAGACCAGATAGAAACAGAATTACATAGCACAAGGCCTGGAGAAGATTGGTGATATCCATTGGGAAAGTGTGGAGAGGCAGCCTATTTTCCCTCCAATATATCTAAGTTATATAGTTCTGTAGAGCAGAGAGGAAAACATTGAGAAAGTGTAGGATGTAATAATCAAAAAGAGTATGATGTAATCATTAAGCAGAATGTGATGTAATCATTAAGCAGAATGTGATGTAATCGTTAAGCAGAATGTGATGTAATCATTAAGCAGAATGTGATGTAATCATTTAGCAACAGGGTATGTTCCAAAGAAGAGCAAACACAATGGTTAAACAAAACAATATCATCCATACACTACTGTATTTTAGTGAATGGGTAATAAAAAATTTCAGTATCAGACAGTGATCAGCTGAAGAGGTATACAAGAACCTCTTTGAGAAAGAAGCCTAAGGATCAAACAGAAGAACGATAGTAATATATTAATGCAAATTATTAATAACACATAAGAAGAGGTATGAAGATAAATAGGAAAAGATATAGAGATAGGATATAGAAATAGGAAGAGATAGAAAAACAGTAAAATTAAGACCATCCATGTCTATAATCATTTTCTATGTTGGCAGCTGGAGTACTTCCAATAAAAACCTGAGCTTGTTGGGTGGGTGAAAGAAAACAAAATAGCCATTCAGGCATATGCTCTTTCAATAGAAAATACATTGGTTTAAAGTTTTCTTTAAATGAAACAGATACATAGGTTGAAATTTCTTTAATGGAATAAAACAGGCCTAGGAAATGACAAACCTAACCTGCGGTTAGCACATTAATAAGGAACATTACAAGCATCGAGATGAAAGGGACCACCAGAGATGCTCTGAAAGGGCGAGATCACCTGTAAGGAGTAAATGATCATAAATGTGCCTGAAACCTAGCAACCACCCTTTCAGATACACAAGGAAACATAAGCAAGAATTAAAGAGAGAGTGGGCAAAGGAATGCATGCTATCCATTGGACAATCTTTTTAGAGATTTATTTTATTTCTATTTATGTTTTGTGTGTATATGTTGCTCTCTGTGTGTATGTGCATATGTGTGCAATGGGGGGGGGGGAGTTATACACAAGCATGTGTGTGCAATGTCCCAGAAGAGAGCATAGGATCCGTTGGAGCCAGCCGGCGGTACAGGCAAGTGAACAGCCTAGTGTGAGTCCTGGGATCCAGATCAGTGTCCTCAGGGTTCTCAGCAGGAGCAGAAAGCACTCTTAACCCACTGAGCTGCTTCTCAGGTGGAAACCATTTAATGCTCTTTCTCAGTAGCTGATAGACATAATCAGGAAACACCAGTTGCTCTCAAGAGTCAGTTAAGAAACAGCTGGACCATACGAGAAGTTCTGATAATTTTCAAAGCTATCATAGACCAAACAATTAATAAAAGAGTTCAATTTTGGAAATAATTAACAAAATATTTACACAGCCCAGTTGTTTAAAAGCTAAAAAGTATGCTGCTAAATAATTCAGGCACAACAATATTTTGAGGGAAACTAGAAAATATTGAAACTGGAATGTAATTAAAATTCAGCCTGTCAACACGTGTAGGATATAAAGAGAAATGTGTGGCCTTATGTGGTAATATTTTAAAAGAAAAGTTGAAAATCATTTTCTAGCATAAAGAAGTCAAGTAAGAAAAAGGAATACGAGTCAGTGAAATGGAAAAGAAACTACAGGGGAATTTAACAAATTCACAAACTGGTTCTTTGAGAGATTAATAAAATTGATAAATCCTAGCCAGGAAAAGAAGAGCCAAAACCATGGTCTGCAAAGACGCCGAGAGAAAATTAAGTCTGAAGCTTTTTGTTGGAAAGATTAATAAAATGGATAACCTTAGCAAGACTGGATAAGAATAAAAGAGAAAACATGGGTTATTGAAGTTAGTGATCACAAGGAGAGTCTCCATCAATATCCTACCCACACCCAAAAGCGAATAAAGAATATTAATGACTTTATGTTCATAAATTGGGCAATTCAGATTAACGAGGCAGACGAGCACATATAAGCTAAAACACGAGCTAACAAAAAACCTGCATGAACTTTAATCATCCCGTATTTAAAGTTGTTATCAAAATACTATAAAGGAAATTCCAAGGCCAGTTAGTGTCAAATTTGATGAATTATTTTAAAAGGCAGAAGGAGAAAATTTTTCTATTAGTATTATGAATCTGACACAAAAACTTGATGAAAAAATAATTAAGTTAGACAAACTACAGGAAAAGAGAGCCACGGCTCAAATTTCTTCATTAACACAGTCACAGAAACTTCATCAAAACAGAAAGTTGAGCAAAGTAAATTAGATGGGATAGAGACGAGTGTGCTCTATCTCAGCAACGTGGGCTCGTTTTAACAGAAAACTCAGTGCACCTAACCACAGTAGTGGAGCAAAATACCCACAGTATTTTGAATAAAAACCAAAGTGAGAGAGTTTAGAACATCCCTAGGCCCACGATATTGAGTAATAACAATGCTGTGGTAGGACTCAGGAGATGGTTCAGTTGGTGAAGCACAAGGACCAGATTTTGAGCCATAAAACAGTTGTTTAGAGAAAAAAGAAGGTAGTACTGGGCCTGGGGTCATGGACTTGTAATCCCAGTGTTGGGGTAGTAGAGACAGTCAGATCCCGAGACACATAACAAAATCTATATGGCATGGTCATGGGATAGGCAAATAGAGACATCTGAGTTGAGAATCTTCTATAATATGATTGATATATGAATATCAATTAATATTTTTGATGAGGACATCTCAACAACTGAGTGGGTAAAGAAGACATTATTACACTGAGATACATTGCTTACATATTACATATTATTTATGTATTATATGTATAAGTTATATGAATGATAAAGTATGCTTCATTGTGTATTAAATAATACTAATATAAAAAGTAGCGAATTTATTATCATTAATTTGATGGAATAGATGTAGATACAGATTTCCATAAAGGTAACCAAATGTTATAATAGTTAATTATGGGAACCAGGGTAGATGTGGGTGGGTTAAATGGTGTTTTTACTTTCTCACTTTATATCTTATGTTCTGAAAGTGTTTAAAAATAGATTGAATGTATAATTATAGATTACAAAATATATTTGTATATTATAAAATTTATTTTAAAATTTGAAATATTAATTAAAATATTATAAAGATGTTAATAAACATTAAATATATTGATAAATTTATGAAAATTGTAATTGTACAATTGTAAAATTATAATTATAATTCTATAATTATAGAGCTAAAATTATAAAAAGATGCCCTGCTAATTATTATTCTAAGATGTTCCAGACACTCATAAGCTGGGTGCAGACACCTGAGATGTCCCTGGGAGGCAGGGCAGAGCAGAAAGCAGAGTGTGAGGCAAATGCAGGTCCTGGATGGGCTGTGTGCACTGATGGCTGAACTGCAATGGAATTGGGAAATAGTTGAAATGAGAGAAAGCAGGGGAGGAGAGAGGACAGAATTTCTGCAGGGATCAGAAGTGAAGCTCCAAGGGACCTTCGCTTGCCTTCACTGATCCTCCCATGGCCCAGACAGAGGAGCAGACTGAGTGTGACCCACAGTGTGGTCCCTGCTGAGTGTGACTCCTGTGCTGGGGAGCCAGGCTGAAAGGTCCAGATGTTATCGTTTACAGTGTGGGTTTTTGTATTATCCATCTGGTTTGATATCCAGGAATTTTAAGTTGACATTTCTTGAATGAAAAAAAAAATGTGTTTGTCTAATTACAATATGCCAGTTCCTCCTTTCTAAAGAGCAAGCTTTAAGTATTAAAAAAGAACTAACTGAGTCTGAAAGAGAATAAACTACTTATTGTCACTACTTTGGTCTAGGATTCCCAACTCAGAATTCCTGAACCAAAGTGTCTAAGTGTGATGCATAGATTTTTTCTTTCTATTTAAAAATTGTTTCTTCCCTTCTTTAAAGATCTATTTAAATTTTTTCATTTTTCTTTTTTAGAAAGTGAATTGTTTTTTAGTTTTTGCACAAGTTTATATATTGTGTTGAGAATGTCCCAGACATTCTCCCTCCCTCACCCATCCCTTGTACCTCTGTGCTCTCTTACACAAAATTACCTTCACAGACAGTTTT
Source organism: Mus pahari (assembly GCF_900095145.1). NCBI lineage: Eukaryota > Metazoa > Chordata > Mammalia > Rodentia > Muridae > Mus > Mus pahari. The sequence goes on from NC_034610.1 coordinate 1,290,158, forward strand.
GCTTCTTTTTCATATCATAAAAACATGTGTTTTTTTTGTATCTGTATGAGATCTAGGACCTACAAATAGAAGAATGCATATATTTGTCTTTCTGAAACTACTTTAATTCACTTAATATAATATTTTCCAACTCTAGCCATTTTCCTATAAATAGCATACATTATTATTCCTAAGAAGTACTTTTATGTTTAATTATGTGTATGTAGGAGATGAGAGAATGTATACGTACGTGAAGTTGCCTGTGGAGGCTGAAGGCATCAGATCCTTGGAGTGGCAGTTACAGGCAGTTCTGGGCCATCCAAAGTAGGTACTAGGACTCAAACTTGGGTCCTTTACCAGAAAGGGCTGGGCTCTTCAACCTCAATTCCATTCTTCTTTAATGGCTCAAGATTATTGTGTCGTGTGCATTGACCACTCATGGGAATCCACATTTAGTTGCTTTTCTATTGCTTTGAGAAGACACTATGGCCAAGGTAACTAATAAAAGGAAGCATTTAATTGGATGTATAGTTCCAGAGGGACAGCATCTACAATGGCAAGGCCAAGATATGATGGCCTGAGCAGGGGAGAACTCACATCTTGACCCACAAGCAGGAGGCTTATGAATCAAGAACAAACTGGGAATGGCTTCAGTTTCCTGAAACTTCAAAGTCTACCCCCAGGGACACACCTCCTCCAACAAGGCCACACTTCCTAATCCTTCCCAGAAAACGCTACCAACTGGGGACCAAGTATTCAAAGGTGAGCCTATGGGGGGGGGGGGCGGTCATACTCATTCAAACCACCACAGGATGTGGAAGGAAGGAAGGAAGGAAGGAAGGAAGGAAGGAAGGAAGGAAGGAAGGAAGGAAGGANTTTGCAGAGCGGACAACAGTTCCTGATAAAGTGAACATTGCTCTGTGACTTGCCTGTCCCAGGGAGCTTAATTTTAAAGATAAGAAATCCAGTAAAAGGAAGGACAGAAGGAAGGAAGGAAGGAAGGAAGGAAGGAAGGAAGGAAGGAAGGAAGGAAGGAAGGAGAGAGAGAGAGAGAGAGACAAGAAACCAACAGAGAGAGAAAGAGAGAGGGGAGGGAGAGAGAGAAGAGGGAAAGGAAAAGAGGATAGGGAGAGGAAGAGGGGGAGGAAGAGAGGAAGAGGAAGAGAGAGAGAGAGAGAGAGAGAGAGAGAGAGAGAGAAAAGAGAGAAAGGAGACTTCCAAATGACCTACTACACACAATTACCTCTACAACTACTGGGTATTTGCCAAAGGATTCTAATCAGACCGTCAGAGAAGTACTACCACCACAGTGCTTTGCAGCTCTGCTCACAGAGCTAAATGACAGAACTAACCTGCATGCCCAGCAGCGCAGGGATGCAAAAAAGAGACGGTGACCGTCACACAGCACAGTCCTCTAAGCCTCACAAGCGTCATCTCTACAAGAATGTCCGTGTCTTCGCAGAAGCTCATTCGGACTGAGCTTGCTAACTGCTGGCAGCCCCCTCCTAGAGGGAGGGACCTAGGAGTTGTAGAGCCTTTACCTGATATTCTAGCCACTCCTGTTCCAAGTAGTTTGGGGTCTTGGTGAGTATGACTGGAGTACACAGGCTGATGAGGATGAAGAGAAGGGGTCTCCAGCTGCACAGCCTCTAGGAAGCTGAGTGAGAACCTAGTGTGGCAGATTGAGGGTCAGCCACACTCCTGCCCCTACCCCTCAGGCATGTTCTGTAAGTCTAATATACTCCCTGGATGGAATTAAATGGCTTTGTCATTAGGACTGTGGAATGAGGGCATAGACTTTGCCTCGTCCCCCATACCCTAGGGTAGCAGAGAAAATTAACAGATGATATATATTTCTTAATAGTTTCCCCTAAGACTAATGCCTAGCATATATCCCAATCAAGAACTTACCAACCCTGAATATAACCCATTGAAACAGCTCATACTTCCCTATTCCTCAATGAGCAGTCTCTGGCGGCCTTCTGTGTGACAACACACAACCCCTATCTCCTGTCTTCCCTGAGTTCTCTGACCTTGGCATTTCTGATACTCCTCCTGGGGCCACTGTTAACAATGCTCACATCATCACCCCAGTGCTTGGATGCCTCTTAGCTTACCCCTGCATTCCAGACTTGTGCTGATGGCCACCTCTGTGTGTGTGTGTGTCATGGTTCTTGCTCCATTACTCCATTCTCGTGAGTCACTGACTCCTATCCAGTCTATGCCTTACTAAGTGTAGATGCTGGCCTGGCCTCTAACTCTCTGGAGCACAGCTAGAGTCAAGATAGTGTGTGACTAGCATTTCCAAAACCTAGGCATCCATCGGGGAGGATAGCATAGCTACACAAAAGCTTTAACTACTTCTTGAAGGTTTTTGTTTCTAAGGTCCATTAGCTATCGTCCCTGTGGGAGTTCTCATGGCCTTGACCCTCCCTAACCCCCGAAGATGCTATAGGTTGGTTTCACTGTCATCCTAAGTACTTGGGAACAGATGTGTTTTAGATTTCAAAAGTTGTTTGCATGTTTGAGAATATCTGCTATAAAATGTGATATATCATGGTATGGAATCCAAGTTAAATGTAAATTTCACTCATGTTTTATAGAAACACATTACTCAGCCTGAAGATAATTTATACATTGTCTTGAGCACACCTGGGTTTGGGCTGTGAACCTCTCTGTGAGGTCAGGCATGGAATTTTCCACTTGTGGCTTCCTGTCAGAGATCAAAACATGTCAAATTGTGGATCAGCTCAGAATCTGGAGTTTTGCCTTGAGGTCATTCTGTCTGTACCATATCCCAGGAGACAATTTACTTCTGACAGACAGAAGGCTCCTTAGCCCAGACCAAAGTGTCCTTTCTTGTGTTCAGCAAAGAAAGAAATGTTCTCACAAAAGTATTTAGAGATAAGGTTTCTTCTCCCCTATACTTACAAGCACATAATAATTTTAACTATAGGAGCCGTTCCAACAAGTCTGCCCCCAAGGATTCTGGGTGCTCTACTTGTCTTGGCACACAAGGGTGATCTCAGCTCACCAGGGTGATCTCAGCTCACCAGGGTGATCTCAGCTCACTAGGGTGATCCCCCCTCACCAGGGTGATCCCCCCTCACCAGGGTGATCTCAGCTCCCTAGGGCGATTATTGCTAGAATGTGAGAAGAGTCCGCTGGGAAACAAAGTCCAGCTGCCACCCCAAAGGCAAACACTTTCTAAGACTCTCCAAACAGTAACCATTTTAATTGCCAACAACTTCAAAGTTACAATTTTATCCTAGCCACAGGAAAACATCCCTGATGGTTTCCTGGCCATTATTTGTCCTATTTTAAAAAAAAAATAGAACTAAGAGATTTTTTTTTTTTTTGGCCTGAATTCTCTGTAATAGCGTCTAGCTATTGGTTGATGACTTGCATCCTTCACTTTACCTCTGCCTCTTTGTTGTCCTTTACATGTGCACAGTTCCCAGACCCACCAACTATTCAGTTACTTCATCATCCTGCTCTACACAGTCCATCTGACCATAAAACAACAGGAAAGCCACAGACACCACCAGCAAGTGGGAAAACTGCACAGAATTGTTGTATTCCTCTCAACAATTGTGTGGGGTTGTGTAGGGATTGCTCTGTTTTTGCTATGCTGAATCTCTGGAGGGCTCAACATTGATCAGATACTGCCCAGTCCATTTAAATTCTGTGATAGCTGCTATTGGTTGTCAACTTAATTACATCTGGAATGAACTACAATACAGAAATGGAGGGCACACCTGTGAGAGACTTTTTGTTTGTTTGTTTGGTTTAAAGTGGGTGAATCTGATCTTGGGATCGATCTCTGTGGAGGTCCCCAAGGTCCCCAGAGGACGCTCCACACTGCAGGCACCCTAGCACCCCCAGGATCTTGAGATCACTGGTGAGTGGAATGTAATATCAGTTCCAAAAACCCCAGGGGGTCTTGTGCTAGCAGCAACAGAGTCAAAGGACAAGGGCAGGCCTTAGCACACCCAGAATCCTGGGATCACTGAGACTAGTCTATGCACTTGGGTGGCAGAAGAAACAAAGCTTCTTGGACAGGGTCCCTTCAGGCCTTCATCCTCNGCCAGGAGACAGAGCTAAGACCCAGACCCCTGGATACCTTCCCTGCCAGAGCAGAGTGGGCCACCAGGGAGGGCTCTAACCCCCCAAATCAGGAGGTGGATCTCAGCTCCAGACTTCTGTGCACCTTCCCTGCAAGAGGAGAGCATGCCTACAGGGAGTGCTCTTGACCCCTGGGACTCAGGAGACAGTTGGTCTCCCAGGAGTACTGACAGAGGCTAAAGAATCANAGGAGGAACAAGCTCCAGCCAGAGACAGCTAGAACATCTAAAACCAGAGATTACCAGATGGTGAAAGGCAAAAGAAAGAATATTACTAACAGAAACCAAGACAACTGGGCAACATCAGAACCCAGTATCCCCGCCACAGCGAGTCCTGGATACCCCAACACATCCAAAAAGCAAGATTTGGATTTAAAATAATATCTCATGATGCTGGTAGAGGATTTTAAGAAGGGCATTAATAACTCACTTAAAGAAATACAGGAGAACACTGCGAAACAGGTAGAAGCCCTTAAAGAGGAAGCACAAAAATCCCTCAAGGAATTACAGGAGACCACTGCTAAACAGGTAGAAGATCTTAAAGAGGAAACACAAAAATCCCTCAAGGAATTACAGGAGAACACTGCTAAACAGGTAGAAGTCCTTAAAGAGGAAACACAAAAATCCCTTAAAGAATTACAGGAAAACACAACCAAACGGGTGATGGAATTGAACAAAATCATCTAAGATCTAAAAATGGAAGTAGAAACAATGAAGAAAACCCAAAGGGAGACAACTCTGGCGATAGAAACCCTAGGAAAGAAATCAGGAACCATAGATGCAAGCATCAGCAACAGAATACAAGAGATGTAGGAGAGAATCTCAGGTGCAGAAGATTCCATAGAGAACATGGACACAACAATCAAAGAAAATTCAAAATCCAAAAAGAACCTAACCCAAAACATCCAGGAAATATAGGACACAATGAGAAGACTAAACCAACGGATAATAGGTATAGATGAGAATGAAGATTTTCAACTTAAAGGGCCAGTAAATATCTTCAATAAAATTATAGAAGAAAACTTCCCTAACCTAAAGAAAGAGATGCCCATGAACATACAAGAAGCCTACAGAACTCCAAATGGACTGAACCAGTAAAGAAATTCCTCCGGACACATAATAATCAGAAAAAAATGTATTAAATAAAGATAGAATATTAAAAGCAGTAAAGGGAAAATGTCAAGTAACATATAAGGCAGACCTATTAAAATAACACCAGACTTCTTCCCAGAGATTATGAAAGCCAAAAGATCCTGGACAGATGTTATACAGACCCTAAGAGAACACAAATGCTAGTCCAGGCTACTATACCCAGCAAAACTCTCAATTACCATAGATGGAGAAACCAAAGTATTCCATGACAAAACCAAATTCAAACAGTATCTTTCCATGAATCCAGCCCTTCAAAGGATAATAAAGGGAAAATACCAACACAAGGACTGAAATTATGCCCTAGAAAAAGCAAGAAAGTAATCCTTCAACAAACCTAAAAGAAGACAGCCACAAGAACAGAACCCCNACTCTAACAACAAAAATAAGAGGAAGTAACAATTACTTTTCCTTAATATCAATGAACGCAATTCCAAACTAAAAAGACATAAAATAACATACTGGCTACACAGACAGGACCCACCTTTTTGCTGCTTACAGAAAACCCACCTCAGGAAAAAGACAGACACTACCTCAGGGTAAAAGGCTAGAAAGCAATTCTCCAAGCACGTGGTCGGAAAAAAACAAGCTGGAGCAGTCATTCTAATATCGAATAAAATTGAGTGCCAACCCAAAGTTATCAAAAAAGACAAGGAGGGGCACTTCATACTGATCAAGGGTAAAATCTTCCAAGATGAACTCCCAATTCTGAATATCTATGCTCCAAATGCAAGGGCATCCACATTCATTAAAGAAACTATAGCAAAGCTCAAAGCACATATTGTACCTCACACAATAATAGTGGGAGACTTCAACACCCCACTCTCATCAATGGACAGATCCTGCAAACAGAAACTAAACAGAGACACATTGAAACTAACAGAAATTATGAAAGAAATTGATTTAACAAATATTTACAGAACATTTCATCCTAAAACAAAAGGATATACCTTCTCAACACCTCATGGCACCTTCTGCAAATTCGGCCATATAATTTGTCACAAAACAGGTCTCAACAGACACAAAAATATTGAAATTATCCCATGCATCCTATCAGATCACTACGAACTAAGGCTGATCTTCAATAACAGCATAAATAATAGAAAGCCAACATTCACGTGGAAACTGAACAACACTCCACTCAATGATACCTTGGTCAAGGAAGAAATAAAGAAAGAAATTAAAGACTTTTTAGAGTTTAATGAAAATGAAGCCACAACATAC
>NC_034610.1:1296644-1322024 GCF_900095145.1 Mus pahari
TCCTTCTTAGAATGGGGAATAAAATACCCATGGAAAGGAGTTACAGAGACAAAGTTCAGAGCTGACATGGAAGTAAAGACTATCCAGAGACTGCCCACCCAGGGAGCCATCCCATAAATAACCACCAAACTCAGACACTATTGCACATGCCAGAAAGATTTTGCTGACAGGACCCTGACCTAGCTCTCTCTTGTGAGGCTATACCAATGCCTGGTAAATACAGAAGTGGATGCTCACAGTCATCTATTGGATGGAACACGGGGTCCCTAATGAAGGAGCTAGAGAAAGTACCCAAGGAGCTAAAAGGGTCTGCAACCCTACAGGAGGAACAATGATATGAACTAAGCAGTACCCCCCAGAGCTGTGTATCTAGTTGCATATGTAGCAGAGGATGACCTACTTGGACATCAATGGGAGGAGAGGCCCTTGGTATTTCGAAGATCATATGCCCCAGTACAGGGGAATGCTAGGGCCAGGCAGTGGGAATGGGTAGATTGGGGATCAGGGGAGGGGAGGGTTCTGGGGGCTTTGGGGGTAGCATTTGAATTGTAAATGAAGAAAACATCTAATAAAAAAAAGGAAAAAAGAATAAAGTGACTGAATCTATTTCCAGTCTGGAATGTTCTGAGGTGGGAAGATAACTTTGATCTGTATCTTGAGGGAGGAAGATGTATGCCTTTAATTTGGGTATTAAGGTGGGAAGACACACATTTATTCTAGGTCATACCTTCTGCTGGATGTGTGTGTGTGTGTGTGTGTGTGTGTGTGGTGTGTGTGTGTGTATGTGTGTGTGTGTATGAAATAAGAAAGCTTTTGCTCTTTGGCGCTTGCCCTTGCCTTACTAGCAAGCCACTTCCTTCACTGGCATTAAAGTCTACGTTTTCTGGACTCCGGCACATACTTGAAGACCAGCTGAGACATCCAGCCTTGTGGACTGAGCAACTACTGGATTCTTAGACTTTCTGTTCATAGACAGACATTGTTGGATTAGCTTCACTGCAGCCTTTAAGTCATTGCAATAACTCCTCTTTATGTATATGTATAGGTACATGTACACATACATACACATATGCCCATATATGTGTGTGAACACACACAGATATTACTTGAAAGGGAAACTGTATTAGTCAGGGTTATCTAGGATAACAATTTATAGAATGAATATATATATGCATACATTATATATATATATATATATATATATTAAATATATACCCACATATACATGAGTACTCTCATATATTTGTGAACATATGTATATATATATATGTATATGTATATATAAATATAAATACATATGAGATTTATTAGAATGACTTACAGGCTGTGGTCCAAATAATTCAGCAATGGCTGGCTATACAAGGAAAATCCAAAAAATCTAATAGTTCCTGGATATTTCAGGTGGTCTTCAGGAGCCTGGAATCCTGGAAAATCCAATTCTAATGGGAGTGAAGGAATGGACTTGCTACTGCCGTGAGAGAACAAGCAAGCAAAGAACAAAAGCTTCTTTTTCCTTCTTCGTGTTCTTATATTGGCTTCCAGCAAAAGGTGTGGCCCAGATTATGGGGTTTCCCAGCTCCAGTGATCTGGATTAAAGATCTCCTACACATCTAAAGTATCTCCCTACCTCAGAGCTCTGGATTAGAAATGGATCTTCCCACTTCAAATTAAGCAAAAGTCCTTTCCAGTGTGTCTTCCATTCCATGGTTTAAGTTAATTCCAGATGTAGTCAAGCTGACAATTGTGAAAGGGCATCCCAGGTATGTAGCAGGCCAGGCACATTTCTGATTTTATATTTATAATATAAGTTGTAAATGTCTGACATGTTCATTAAAAGTAAGGGCATATACAAGCTTCCAAAACAGAAACTATCAACTTCACTGATTAAAAATTTTGATTCATCAAGAAATAAAAAAAAAGAAAAGAAAAGAAAAAGAAAAGAGTATGTGATTGTGTGTCAGATAGGATTTTTATTGCTTGAAGCAATGCCATGACCATGGCAACTCTTAAGAAGGAAAACATTCAATTGGGATTGGCTTATAGATTCAGAGGTTTAGTCTACTATCATCATAGCAGGAAGCATAGTGGCATGCAGGCAGACATGTTGCTGGAGAAGGAACTGAGAGTTCTATATCTAGATTCACAAGCAGTGGGAACCAGACCCCCTGGGCCTGGCTTGAGCATCTGAAACTTCAAAGCCCACCCCCTTGTGACACTTCCTCCAACAAGGTCAATAGTGGTCAGCAAGGCATTTCCCAATAGCACCACTCCCTATAATCTTATGGGGGCCATTTTTATTCAAACCACCGCAGACTGACAAAGCAGGTTAGAAAGAACAAATGATCATCAGTGGTAGATTTGTAGAGCTTTGAACCCTGTAGTATTAATTGGATCAATCAACACTGAGTAGAATCCAACAGTATATGCTAAGATTTCTCAATGCTGTTTCTCAACAGCAACAATCTGTGACCAAATGAACATATACTACATCATTAGAATAAAGTCATCAGAACGTTCTCTGCTTGGTAGTTTAGGAACAGTGTATCTCAGCTTCACCAATGCAGAACAGTACCCTCCTCCACTTACGTTGATCAAGGCTTTATAAGAGGAGTGTGCGCCCCACTCCACAGACATTCCTCTCTGCTATCACTAGGATTCAGGACTCTCATCAAAGGGACCTTCTTCTTTGCATTCATGCCTGCATGGTTCTCCTCCAAATAACAGGGAAGAAGAGGGGCACAGGAGGAAAAGGGGGTTCTATGTCCTGTGAAAAGGACTTTTCCAGAAACTTTTAGCAACTAGACATAGGAGCTGACATCTCTGTAGGTAAGAAATAAGTCTAAGGGACTCTGGATTTCTCGGAATTGTGAGTTCAGTACCTGATAGTTTCATAAAAGCTGGCTGATGATTCCAAATTCAAATAATCATTACTAAATTAATGAACCTGAGAGGAATATCACATTGTGTTCATATATTTTGGAACAAGGTTGGCAGAACTTCCAATGTTCTATTTTGAAGTCTAAGCAAAAAAGCATTTTCTTTGTTATGGTTCTTAAGGTCTATGAAGCTGTAATGATTCACATACTATTAGAGAATTTAAAAACCTGTGAGTATAGACTCCCATCTGTACAATAGTAGAAACAAACACCTTTCTCATTCCTTTTAATAACAATATAGTTATTTTTATTTTAGAGAATAATTATCATTTTCTATCTAAATATAATTGAACAACATAATAATAACATATAATCAAAGCTACATATGAAGGACAATATTTTAGGATACAATAATCATCTCTGATTCATCAACCATGATGGAGCAAGGTTGTACTTATGTAAAGCATAGCAGGGTCCCAACCTTCATGTAGGAAGACAGGTCTCCTCTTTGAAATTCAGAAGCTATGGGATATTACCCTGAAGGGAAAGAGATTGATATCAATCTGTGGGAATTGCAAGTAAAACTCAATGGAGATAAATCTCTTGGGTTTGGAGTCTTTGTCTCAGAATACAGTAAATGTTATCAAGGTCTTATTCAATGCCTAGAGACTATGTATTATTAGAAAATCCAAAATCCCAAGTCCCTTTGTAACTATTATTTTGTCAAATCTTATTTTTTAATGATGGATCTTAAACACTTTGATCTCCCTTTTAGCCCAACATCCACCAGAGGTAGTGGAAAAGAAAGGATACAGGGGAAGTGGATATGTTTAGAAAGGTTCTTTGGAGCAGCTCCCATCTTTGTTGACTGGAAATCAGCAGCCGTTCAGTTCACAGGTTAGCAGGCAGCAGCAGCTCACAAGTCAACAGAGGGACCAAGATCTGGAACGTCAGAAGTTCTCTTCTGAGCCTCTCTCAGCAAACTGAAGATCAGTGATGATGAGAGACCCACAAGCCTAGCTCAGCCTCTGTCGCTGTCCACTGAGTCCTATTTATACCCGCCAAGCATTACCTGCCCTCCATTGCTCCTCCTCAGCTCATGCATCTGTCTCAGCTGACACCACTCTGTCAGTCAGCCCAAGTCCGAGAAAGTAGCAAGAAACACAACACACATCAAAGGTTTTCTGGTGCGTTTCTCTCTATGGAGTCCCGAAAAATGAAGCTCAACTCTGAAATGTAAGGTAGACCAATACATGCATGTTGTTAGCAAAGAATCCTTCATCATGTGTCCTTTCACGTGTTTGCTGTAGCAGAACATCCTTTGACCTGTGTCTGTCTCACCTAAATGTTCCTTCATGTGTAGGCCTTAGTCTTACAGCATAAGCCATTTGTGTTCTGTTCAGGAATCTTTCCCCTCTGCCCATGTGTTCGAGGCTCTTCCCCACTTTCTCCTCTATAAGTTTCAGTGTATCTGGTTTTATGTNTAGGTCCTTGATTCACTTGGACTTGAGCTTTGTACAAGGAGATAAGAATGGGTCAATTTGCATTTTCCTACATGCTGACCATCAGTTGAACCAGCACCATTTGTTAAAAAAAAAATGCTGTCTTTTTTCCACTGGATGGTTTTAGCTCCTTTGTCAAAGATCAAGTGGTGACCATATGTGTGTGGGTTCATTTCTGGGTCTTCAATTCTATTCCATTGATCTTTCTGCCTATCTCTGAACAAATACCATTCAGTTTTTATCACTATTCTCTGTAATACAGCTTGAGGTCATGGATGGTGAGTCCCCCAGAATCTATTATTGTTGCGGATAGTTTTCACTCTCCTGGGTTTTTTGTTATTCCAAATAAATTTACAAATTGTTCTTTCTAAGTCTATAAAGAATTGAGTTGGAATTTGATGGGGATTGCATTGAATCTGTAGATTGCTTTCTTTTGGCAAGATGGCCATTTTTACTATAATTAATCCTGCCAATCCATGAGCATGGGAGATCTTTCCATGGTATGCACTCACTGATAAGTGAGTGGATATTACCCCCCAAAACTCCAAATAACCAGGATACAATTCATAGACCACATGACACTCAATAAGAAAGAAGACTAAAGTGTGGGTGCTTTTGTCCTTCTTAGAAGGAGAACAAAATACTCACAAGAGCAAATATGGAGATAAAGTGTGGAGCAGAAACTGAAGGAAAGGCCACCCAGAGACTGTCTCACCTAGAGATTCATCCCAGATACAGTCACCAAACCCAGACACTATTGTGAATGCCAAGAAGTACATGCTGAAAGGAGCCTGATATGACTGTGTTCTGAGAGGCCCTGCCAGAGCCTTACAAACACAGAGGCAGATGTTATCAGCCAACCATTTGACTGAGCACAGGGTACCTAATAGAGGAGTTAGAGAAAGGACTAAAGGAGATGAAGGGGATTGCAATACCACAGGAAGAACAACAATATCACCCAACCACACACACACCCAGAACTCTCAGGGACTAAGCCATCAACAAAGCAGTACACATGGCTCCAGCTGCTTATGTAGCAGAGGATGGCCTTGTCATGCATCAATGGGAGGAGAGGTCCTTGGTCCTATGAAGTCTCGATAGATGCCCCAGTGTAGAGGAATCGAGGGCAGGGAGGTGGGAGTGTATGGGTGGGTGGAGGAACACCCTCATAGAAGCAGGGAGAGGGAGTATGGGATAGAGTGTTTCCAGGAGGGAGGGAAGCCTGGAAAGTGGATAACATTTGAAATGTAAACAAAGAAAATATCCAATAAAAAATGTTTAGAACTATGTAATGAATGGAATGATAACTCTTGCCCTTTTAAAGCCTACTCTAAAGCATGGCATAACAGACTAGCCAGGTACTCTAGGACTTTGTAACTCCAATTATTCATAAACCGTTAGGAAAGTTTACAAGCATCCAAGCAAAGATAGCAATCTGTACAACAGTAGCTACTGTGCAAGTGACTTCTATCCTGCTGTAGTGGAAGCCAATGTTACCCTGTGGCTAAAAAATCCTTTGCACCCAGCAAAGATTTAGTCCCCAAGGTGTAAGGGGCTGGGTTAGTCCAGGTTCTCTAGAGGAACAGATATGAGGCATAGGATTGATATAAGGCAAAGGAAATTCATTATATCAGCTTAGACAATATGATCTAACAATGACTGCTTTTATACTAGAAAAGCTAAAAAGCTGATAATTAATTACCCAGTCCATAAGGCTAGGGAGCTCAGAAATCTTGGTTTGGTGTTGAAGTCCATTAAAGGAACAACTAAAAGAAGTATTTCATTGGAAAGAAATTTGACAAAAATTGAGGAACCAAGAAAATCAAATATAAAAAAAAAATCAAGAAAGAATTTAATCTGTTATACATATAGCAGAAACTTAAAGGTTAGAAAATTTTTAAAAAGAGTTTAATTCATAGAGGAATTTTCTTCTTATGGGGGATGAAAATAATAAGTATGGATTTAGATTTGTTTGCAAATTTGTAGTTACTTATGGTTTTATGTTTAATTTAAGGTTACTAAAACATCAGAAAGATAATTTATAACTTCTGATCCATACAAGGGGGGGGGGGAAGAAAGCCTTGTTGATCCTTAATGAAAACGAGAAAGAAAAGAGAGGGAGACTGGGGACTCTAAACAGTAGACTAGAGAGGTGACTTCAAAGTTTAGAAATGAATATAAAGGCACCAATTATCCTAAAATGATAAAAATAAATTAAACTCATCTAATAAAATAGTGATCACTGGATGAGTTTTAATTTAGCTACGTGGTTGTTTTAAGAGATATTAAAATAAAACACCACAGAGAGACTTAACATTAGAAAAAAAATATACCGCAGGCAAATATGCAAAACAATAAAGAGCCAATACAGTAAATTATTACCCAATAAAGCAAATTATTACCCGGGAAACAGAACTTAAGGCAGAATGTTAGAACTAAGGAGCTGGAGTACATGAGGGCAAAGGGAAGCTATCCAGTGATGAAGTATGAAAGTCACGAAATTGCACATACCCATACATGCAGCGTCAGAACACGTGCAAAGGCGAAGAACGACTGACTCTAAGAGAACGCCCATGCCCTGCTATTAACAGAAAGATCCAATAGTGGCAACATTGTTAAGGGTAAATATTTGAATGACAAAATGAACAAGTGTAACCTAAAAGCACACCTAAAATCTTAGCAGAAGGTATTATAACTACCCAATCACAAAGGACAGTTTGACAATAAAGAACCAAGATTCCTAAGGCTCCATTCTTTGATATCAGTGCAATTATAGAATCAAACTGTAGGTCAAAACCATTATAAGGACTCAATCACTTGACCATTCCCCCCCATGAATTATGATTTTTTTTTGGTATATGTCTAGGACAATAGCCACAATAAAAATAGCAAAGCTGGCACAAAACATTCTTAAAATTACTATAATGTCAGAGCTGAAATGAGCTCGATTGTGACTTAATTTAAAAAGGTAAGTCCTGGGCATGCTTTAAAATGAAACGTTGAAGATAAACATACTATAGTTTCAGTTCATAAAGCCAGTCAGGAAGGCAGCAAATTCAAAGCTGAGAAGGAAGAAATGAATAGATATGAGCTAAAAGTACCAAGGCTGGTGGGAAGATAAGATGACAGTTTTTAATAACTAATTACATAAACCAAAGGCTGGCACAACTGACTGGGGTAGCTGAAGTGTGTCCCTCAACATTCAAGTGTTAGAATCACTGTGGAAATGTGGGCAAACCTTGAAAATTTATAACTAGGAGTGGGAGAGATGGCTCAGTGGTTTAGAGAACTGTCTATTCTTGAAGAAGACTTGGGATTGGTTCCCATCACCCACATGGTGGCTCACAACCATCTGTAACTCCAGCATCAGGATATCTGATGCCCCCTTCTGTTTCCACAAGCACCAGGCACACACTGTGCACAGATATATATGCAGGCAAACTTTTACACACATAAAATAAATATTTAAAAAAAGGACTTTAAAAATGGTGTGCAAATAATGTAGGCGTCACCCTCACAAATGAATTAATAGTGTTAATGTAGCAACGGCTTCTGATAAGGGTCCCTTGAGTTTAGCTATTGGAGAAGCATTGTGGCTAATGTCTGATAGACAGATGATAATTTCTTATTCCTGTCCTCCTCTTCCCTCTCCTTCTCCCTCCCTCTCCCTTCCTGTTTCTTCTTCCATCTTCTTCCTTCCCTTACTCACTTCCTCTCCCCTCCCCCTTTCTACCTCCCTTTATTTCTCCCTCTCCTTTAGCCCCCCTCTCTCTTCATTTCCCTCTTCCCTCCCCCTCCCCCTTTCTTCCTCCCCAGAAATCTCTATAAGAGCTCCCTCATAAGCTTCCAAAAGAAATAAATTTCTGTTCTTTATAAATTAGCATACCATATATCTTGCCTTAGCAACCCAAATTAACTAAAATACAAAGAGAGGGGGGGGCATATGGAAATCAGCATTTAAGGAAAAATCAAGGGTTGTAACTCTATGTACATTTTTAAATCCTAATAGATAATACAGTCAACAAAGTAAATGTATTAGAAAACTGAATCAAAAGCACAATTTTCTACAAAACTATGAACAATAGAACTTAATCTGTACCATTGGTCACAATCTAACACTGCCTGGGTTTTGGATAAGATAAATTGTAGATAAACCATTATATAAACTTTCCGTCTTCCGAGTGCAGACTGCAAATACCGATCCAAGAACAAAATATTCAATGAACAGTTTTATATAATAAAAGCCTACCCCTAGGTGAGAGCTTCAGTGGTTAAGAGCTGTGTTAGGAAATCAGTTCCCTCTGGGGAAGTGGCTCCTCTGAGGTGTCCATGCTCTGGTGGATGGCCCTACATTTGCACAGGTTAAGGACAGTTGATAGGGCTCAGTGGAGAGTACGAAACAAGGATGTAAAGTCGGGAGGAGGATAGAGGATGTGGTGGGGTGTCTTCCAAGAGTTCTAGTAAGAGTGATAAGATAAAAATATATTGTGTAGTTGCATGAGAGTCTCAAATAATAAATAATAAAAGGAATTTTTAACAATAAACCACAAAATTAGAATTTGTCCAGTAAAGCAAGTATAATTTGCTATTCAAAAGCATCCACACATTAATACATTGAAGAAGAAAAGCAATCTGATAATCTCAATAAATTAGAATTTAAATTTAATTGAGTTCAGTGGCTCATTAATAAAAAATACTCTTAATATGCTAAAGTAGAGGGCAACTAGAAAAATCCTAATAAGAATTTTTATCAAAAATCTACTGCAATCTTGATAAATATTAACAAATGACACTGAAAAATTCCATTGTGTCATTGTTATTGGTAACGGTGATAGAAGCTTACCATTACCAAAATTTTAATAAATAAAAATAAAATTGTAATATATTATAGATAATGAAAATTATAATATACACAAGCTAAAATATTTTTAAAATATTAGCAATAAAAAGAGTTTATCAAAATTGCTAGATCCAGAATCATTATATAAAACTTTTTATCTGCAATAAGAAAATTATCACTTTAATGCAATATTAAAAGGCTACAAACCTATTCCAGAGATCATCTGTTCTTGCTGCTTCAAAGCCTATGGGATTTTATTTCTTATCGTTGGTGAATTTTGCCAAGATGTATTTGGATGTATGATTTTTTTTTTAAGTCCCGAATCTGTCTTGGAACTGTGAGCCTTTTCATCTCCAGATTATCTCTCCCTAATTTGTAGTCATTTTATTTTAGTATTTGTTTAGTTATATGGAATATCTAATATTTGCCCATTAAGTTTCCTAGATATACCTTAATCTCTTTCCTTATGACTTCTGTCTTTGTAGCTTCTTTTGAAATTAGGTTAATTAAGGCTGTGTATATTAAATGCTCTGAGAGAAACATACACAAATGTACTAACAGGAAAGAGCAAGTAATAAGCTCAAATTTGTCAGTAACTTCAAATATGACAAATAGGCTATCCTTCAGGCTTTGGGACCAAACACTACTATGCTTCTTTGTCAACTTCAGTTGAAGAAGAATGAGAAATTAATCTTGAAAAACACTTGGCATGCAAACTGAACTCGCCATCTACCTTGGAAGGCAGGGGCCAGTAAGAATGAGCAATCACAACACAAATGAGTTGTCCCACACCAAAGCTATCTTTAAAATACTCCCAGTTAAATTTACAGAGATAACACTCTATATCAAGGATACCCGGCGTATCATTTACAAGAATATCACTGGAGCAAAGAGCATGAACTCAGAGATGTAAGGGGACTACAGATTGTCATCTCCATGGTGCACGTTCTTAAAATGATACGTTCAAAATACAGCACAACATTTACCCAGCATGTAAACGAAGCTGATTGTGAACTTGCACAAATTGATTCAGCATAAATTAGGGGAAAGTTCATGAAAAATCAATTATTCTACAAAGATCCGTTGCTTAGCTGTGGAGAGTTACTTAAAATGATTGTCAACTTTTCAGAAGAGCTATGCTTCGGTTTTACTAAATGACAACAAAGATTCCCTTTGTTGACCTTTTGTATGATGGAAATCAGCTCTCAGTAGTTTGCTTCTTTAACAAAGAGCACTTTGGAAAGGAGACAACTTTTTTAAACAATGGATGAAAAGGAAATACCCTTCAATTCTTGAGCTATGGATTAAACACTTTGAAAACAGTTATTTAGAAAGAATTTTGTCATGTGTAGTATTATTACAGTAATATAACTATGTCTCCCATGGAATGTTCTGTGAATAAATAGATAAAACTGTAGGAGTATACTTTTCTAATGTTTAACACTCATATGCATGAAATGTTGCCATGAGTTTAATGATGGACAATGTCAATCATCTCAGAGTTTACTGGGGATGAGCAGATCAGCACTAGAGTCAAGCTATTTTATATATATATGTGTGGGTGTCTGTGTGTGTGTGTGTATATATATATATATATATATATATATATATATATNTATATATATATATATATATATATATATATATATATCATATACCACATATCATATATTATATATCATATATCATTATATACCAAGTAAGTAGAACTCCTGGCCCAGTTTTGAAAATTAAATGAAAGCTTTATGAAAGGAAGAAGACCTTCCCTAAACTCTGAATTACATGAGGAACAGGTGTAAAGAAGGAGGAAGTTAAGAAAATGAGGTGAGTTCATTTTGCGTCAGTCATCTACCATGTTGATAGGTGGGGAGAATCTGGGAGGGGGTGAGGGAGGGGTAACCATGATGAGAATATATCCTATGAAAAGAATTATTTTCAATTAAAAGGAAAGAAAAAAAAAAGGAGATGAGAAAAATTCATGGTCTACCCAAATATTCCAAGGCGGCCTGGACATAGGAGAACATTTGTTCTTCATTTGTGGGCATCATAGAATCCAACCCTGAAAGTCATGGTGCTTTATCAACTGGAAACTGAGACTAATAAAAATGTCATTAGCTCTGGAGGAGAGAAGGCAGCTGCCATGAGTCCCAGGTTTATACTCAGGAGTGCTCTGTATAGCCCTCCCACTTACTATACAGAGTGATTAAAGCATGCCATCTCTCTTCAAGTTGAAAATAGACACTTTGAGAAGAAGTAGGCATCCTACCCACTCCCCCATCTGAACCTGCTTCTTGGGAGAGTCTATTCACAAACAAAGAACAGAAACCTAGTGGGAGAATTGCTGTGGCCCTCTCCCATTTTCTCCCTCTTCCTTACATAGAGCTATGAGAACACACACACACACACAAATATACCCCTAAGATTAGCATTTGTGTGTGGGAAGACACGTGGTGATTTTGGTCTACTCTATGTACCTGTCTGGCCATCTAGAAAGTTCTCTTTACCGGCCTTTTGACAGTAAGTCAGCTTTCAACACATTGTTACCTGAATTCCTGTGCTGAATTCCTTATGAATCTCTACTCTTCAGAAACTTGTGGGTAGAGTGGGTCCTTTATTTATTCTCATTCTCAAGCACCCATGGGCACAGAAGTCAGCAAAGGGACAGTCTTATTGAATTAACATTCTGACTCTTCAAAGTGAGACCTTGGTGATACGTCTCTATTAATCCTCAATGCAGCACAGCCCAATGCCTTATTACTGCCTTCCACACGATCCCCAATTACCTGAAAGAAAACCCTTGATCCCTTTAGCTTTAATCATGGCTTTAATCCCAGAATATATTTATAGCATGTTATAGGCTGAATTGTATCTTGCAAAAAAAAATTCCATATATTGAAGACCTATCTATCCCCGATGCTTAGAATGAAGCTGGAGATGAAAATAGGAACGTCAAGGAAGTGACTGAATCAAAAGGAGGCTGCATGGGTGGGTCTGACTGGTGTCATCTTCAAACGAGAAGATGCAGACATGTGTATAGACAAAAGGGGTTGGTGTCCACAGCAAAAAGACCACATGAAGACACAACAAAAACAGAACTACCTACAAGTCAACACAAAAGCACCCCACCAAGAAATGACATCATTAGACACCATGTCCTTGAACACCCAGTCTCTACACCAGGAGCACATAAAGTTACTTAAGTCACCTAATGACTATAATATGTTGTTAGGTTAGTCCAAGCAAATCAAGACCCCATGGCAGCGAAAGATTCTATATGCATGGTTAACTCAGTGTCTCAAATATTTAAGGAAAAATATAAGCTACCCAGGTATCTACAAGTTGGAAATAGATACTTTCAGGAGAGTCTGTCTGATTTACAAAGGCAATAGCAGCATGAAATCAAAAAGTTACAGATGGACACAGCTGAACTGAGTTCCCTTGACAACACTTCAGACATGATTGTTAAGCAGGTGGTTGGTGAGCCCTTAGAAGATGGAAATCATAAATAAGACTGTTATGAACATAGTGGAGCATGTGTCCTTATTACCAGTTGGAACATCTTGCTGCATCTTCCAGTAGTACTATGTCCAATTTTCTGAGGAACCGCCAGACTGATTTCCAGACTGGTTGTACAAGCTTACAATCCCACCAGCAATGGAGGAGTGTTCCTCTTTCTCCACATCCTCGCCAGCATCTGCTGTCACCTGAATTTTTGATCTTAGCCATTCTGACTGGTGTGAGGTGGAATCTCAGGGTTGTTTTGATTTACATTTCCCTGATGATTAAGGATGTTGAACATTTTTTCAGGTGCTTTTCAGCCCTTCGGTATTCCTCAGTTGAGAATTCTTTGGTTAGCTCTGTACCCCATTTTTAATGGGGTTATTTGAATTTATGGAGTCCATCTTCTTGAGCTCTTTGTATATATTGGATATTAGTCCCCTATCAGATTTAGGATTGGTAAAGATCCTTTCCCAATTTGTTGGTGGCCTTTTTGTCTTATTGACAGTGTCTTTTGCCTTACAGAAGCTTTGCAATTTTGTGAGGTCCCATTTGTTGATTCTTGATCTTACAGCACAGGCCATTGCTGTTCTGTTCAAGAATTTTCCCCCTGAGCCCTCCAAACGCAGACACTATTGTACATGCCAGCAAGATTTTACTGAAAGGACCCTGATATAGCTGTCTAGTGTGAGGCTATGCCAGTGCATGGCAAATACAGAAGTGGAGGCTCACAGTCATCTATTGGATGGAACACAGGGTCCCCAATGGAGGAGCTAGAAAAAGTATCCAAGGAGCTGAAGGGGGCTGCAACTCTGTAGGTGGAACAACAATATGAACTAACCAGTACCCCCAGAGCTTGTGTCTCTATCTGCATATGTAGTAGAAGAAGGCCTAATCGGCCATCATTGGGATTAGAGGCCCCTTGGTCTTACAAACTTTATATGCCCCAGTACAGGGGAATGTCAGGACCAAGAAATGGGAGTGGGTGGGTAGAGGAACAGGACGGGGGAGGGAATAGGGGACTTTTGGGATAGCATTTGAAATGTAGATGAAGAAAATATTTAATAAAAAATTAAAAAAAAAAAGAAGATGGAAATCAGAAGTGTTAAAAGGAAAAGCGTTGGTTACAGCAGACTACAGGGAGCGGACTAGCTTTCTCCCATGTTGATAACTGGAAGGAGCAGAGCTGTACTGTGTCCAGATTCCCATTGGATGACTGGGAAAGGACACAGTGTGATGTGACCCTTTAGGAATGCTAGGAAAACATGGACTGAATTTGAGTTGGAATCCAGTTTGATTTGTGCCTCTGAAATCTATAACTCTATAGTGTAGTCCAAGAAACAGTATAAGCAAGAAGATTAAAACCCCACTGTAAGAATCAAGAGAGCCAGTTAAAACTATCACCACTGACCTACATGTACACACAAAACCTCACGTGATAAAAACAAAAACAAACAAACAACCCTCTTGTCAATGTCACCTGGGAAAACAGAGACAAGAGATCCCTGGGGTTTGTTCTCCAGTCATTCTAACCAAGTTGACAAACCCCTGGTTCAGTAAGAGACGCCATCTTTAGTAACAAGGTAAAGTGGCAGTGACAGAGGAAGATGCCCAGCATTTACCTCTGACCTCCACATGCATGTGCACCCATGTTCATGTCTAATCACACACATGTACATATTTGTACCTATGTGAACACATGCAAACACACAGACACTCATGCATGCACTCACAGAGATAGAGACAGAGAGAGACAAAGACAGAGTCTTGAGCTGAAGAGAGAAATACGCAGAAAATAAAAAAGAAACATTACTTATTTTAGCCTTCTTGTGCTGATGTGTCCCTATGATCAAGTTCTCTAAGATATAGACAGACAATGTCTCTGGAAGTTAATGCCCTGAAGGATAATGCCTGTCCTAGGGATAGCGCTCATTGGTAAAGTGTGTGCCTAGCATGTGTAATATGAACTTGAGGAAGCAACTTGTGGAGTCATGCTAAAAGACACCTAGGACCCAGACCCCATAGAGCCTTCTTACTATCCTAGATGTATTATACCCAAACACTCAGCAAAGGAAAGTAAATTCCCATCTTTCGTAATGCATGACTATATTGAGCCCCTGAACCTGTTTCCTAAGTAAGAATGTGTGGCTAACTGACAGAGAATTCGGAGAGGAGACAAGAACCGCCATGGTCAGTACCCATCAGTCCTAATGGCTCAAACGCAAGTGCCACATTTGCATGATGCATCTTAATGATCTTGTGGTATGTAAAAATAATTTAATAATAAGGTCTAGAAATATCCTTTCTATTTTAAATAGACACACACACATGCATGCATTCACACACACGCACACATGCACGCACACACACAGGCATAATACATCAACTTCCAAACTCAGTCTGAACACTCTTAGGCTGTAATTAAATAAAAAGAGTAACATCCCCATGGTTGATGCCGACATTAAGAGCTCTCTGTCAATCCTGATTAGATCATATGAGAAAACAGCCGGAAGGGTACCTGGCAGCAAAGACAGACCTAAACCATGTAGCTCCTTCAGGAACTGGGCTGATGTCCACAGAAACACACAAGAAACAGGTACCATTTTCTTCCACACAGCCCCGAAATAGACAAGTCTGGACCTCTCCCTTTGGTCACCACCCACCACCTCAGACAAACTTGCTACCTTAGAGACCCTTTTCTTATTCTGGCCATTCAGTACAGTTCTGGGGACTAAAATATTTTTGTCCTGGGGAAGGAGAGTGTGAGGTTTTTGAATGGCATCAGTGCCTTATTGAGCCAACAAAATTAAACAAATAAGCATTGAATAACTAGCATAAATCAGACGGTTTCTACCACATCCAATCCAGAGCCTCTCTCATCTCTCAGTCTAGATTGGTCTCATACCTCAAGGCGGGAGAGGGAATCATTTGTTCTAGCATTTCTCTCCTGGCTCATCTCCTCATCTTCTTTCATCCCCATCTGCTTCTGAGAAGGTCAGAAGATGAAAAACAGACTCTATGCTCATTGTATTTCTCTTAGAGCGGTGGGTACCTAATCCTCATGCCAGCTGGCTATCTTCTCCTGCTAGTGGAAGGACTCTCGGTGTTGATCTAAGCCTAGAGCCCATGCAAATCCTGACAGGAGCCTCTAATCCAGACATAATAACTTAGTTTCCCTCTTTCCAAATTTTGCTTGGCCTCCACCCCAATGCCGAGCTATAGCTTATGTGCTATGCCATCTTCATCTGGGTAGGGATCAAAAGGTATGTTCTCCCAACTCTCTTGGGCATATGGGCCCAGGGTATAACCGCACTGACCTAAAGTATAAGCTATGCTCTCTACGACTTCTCCTCCTCTGTCTCACAATGCACTCTCTCTATGATTCTGACTTCTGTGTCTTTCAGTCAGGAAACATGGCAGTCTGCATGTCTCTCTGCATGCTCTCTGACTTCAGGGTCCATAGGAAAAGCTTCCATGGTACCCTCTTTACTTCCCTCAGCCTGGATAGCCTAGGCAAATCTTCAGAAGCTCTAGGTTTGGTAAGTAAGCTGTTCTCAAAGAACTTGACAGTTGGCTTGGCAGTTCTCCATTGGAAAGGAAAGAAAAGACAAATGCCCCCCCCCGAGGACAGAGACCCCTGTGCTTTTCCAAGCATATCTCTCTCTCTCTCTCTCTCTCTCTCTCTCTCTCTCTCTCTCTCTGTGGATTCTTCTGTTTACACAGGCCACATAGTATGCAGGAGGTGGGTTCTGATGTATGTGTTCGGTCTTACCTCTTGCTAATCCATCAAGATTTCTTGTATCTCATTCTTCTGAATGTGAAAGAGACTATCTTCTACCACATGCTCCCTAACCCTCCTATAGAGTAACAGATTGTTACCACAGTGCTAGAAGCACAAAGCTGTCTAACCAGAACCATCATTGCCCAGACTAAAACTTCTGGATTCAGGTGGTGGGGAAAGATCCATCTTTAAGATCAGAAGCCAGACACAAGGGCCGATGTTTGCTAAACTCCTGCTGTTGGGGTGCAAGGTCATGGCTTCTCCAGAGAATGTTTTCCCAGTAATGCTCAGTCAGGTCTTTGCCAGGGCATCATTCCTTAATTTTAAGCATCATCTTTCACCCAGAGAGGCAAGGAATTTCCTAAATCAAGTCCTGCTTCCTCTTCTGATTAAATTTTTCCTTGGTTGTCTCAGTTTCCTCTCATGTTTTAGTATAAACTCATAAAAGCATCCAGGAAGCACTATCAATGTCTATCTGAAATCTCCTTCAAGAAGACCATGGGGTTCACAAAGCATACAGTTTTGCATCAACATTAATAAAGGTAACAGCTTTGACAAACCCATCCCCACATACCTTGTGCAGTTCACTGTCATACCTTCACTCTCTCTTAAGCCCTGGGTGGATCTTCAAACTGTCACTCTCTGCTGGGTGTCCTTCTGGGATCTGTCCGATTTTCACCTCCAATACCAAATCCCTTTTTGTGGTATTTGATAAAAAATAAATCAGTGAGCTATGGCTGTATAAGAAATTATCCCAAAATGGCATGGTTTAAAATGACCATTGAGTCTCATAGGTTCATTGTGTCAGAAAATCAGACTTCGGCAGTTCTTTCTGGCTGCCTTTCATCATGTCCACAAAGCTGGTAACCACCTCAAAGCAAGTCTGACACGACTTTAAGAACAGAAAAAAGAGAATACAAGATATCTTAGAATATATTTTCAAGGCAAAGATGTACCTAGAAACGCATCATTCTTTTAAGATGAGGGTAATGTCCAAAGGACCCATGAACTAATCTGAAAAGCTCTCAATGGCCAGAGCTAACATGATTTGAGCAACATAATAGCTTAACATTTTGTGCTGCAGTAGCAAGAGGACAACACATAGGGTAATTTACAAACCAATGATATTTATTTGGCTAATAGTTCAGGAGGCTGAGAGGTCTGGGGGCATGGTGCCAGCATCTAGCAAGAGCTTTCACGCTAGACTAGAATATGGCAGAAGGACAAATGAGCACAAAGGAGAGAGGAAATCAGGCCAACTCACTTTTACAATCATATCCGTCTCCTGGTAACTAACCCACTCCCACTGTGATGGCATTAATCCATTCATGACGGCAGAGCTCCCCAGGACTCAGCCAACTCTTTAAGGTCCCACTTGTTAACATCATCACAATGGTGATTAAAATTTAACATGAGTGCTGGAGGGTACAATCAATCCATCACAACAATAAATCACATTGAAATTGAATGGCTTACCCAATGAATACAATCAATACCCATAGACCCATACAGATATAAATAGGCAAGGGAGCAAGTGAATAAACAAACAAAAGAGAAAGGATCAACCTTTCTTACATAATTGATTGATAAGCACAAACAATCTGATTGATAAACACAAGAGGATCCACCAGAGACCTGCCTGAGGACCATGTGTCTTGGGTGCATGCCTTTCACTCCACCTCTGCCCCAACCTCTATGCAAATTAATGCATTTCCAAACCCTTGTCTGAAAAGTGTCTATTTGCATAGATAGTGATTAATACAGAAAACTACAACTGACCAAGGTACAGAGAATATGAGACTGGCATGATAGGCACTAAATGGGACATCTATATCATATATCTTCTACCAAGGCTCAAGAGTCTTGGTTGTCAATGGAGCAATATGACTATAAGAGCCAGTGGTTGTGTGTGACTACAAAGAAATAGTGTCTCCCAGTCATGGCAGGACAGCTGAGCATATGTACTTACAGTACTTGTAGCAGCATACATAAGACCTTTGCAAGCTCAAGTCAGATCAAATCACAACATATAGAGAGGAGATGGACACAATGTTCCATCCCTTTACCAGGAGCTATTGGGAACTATTGACTTCTGGGAAGGGGGGAGTCAGTTTTCTTTAAGACTATGGCCCCTAATAGGTCAATTATGCTCCAGTGGAAGACCACACATCTAAAAATACAGGCAATACATATATGAGTTAAAAAAGAAAACCAGAACACAAGGTTGGGTGTAGGGAAGTGGCCATGGATCTGGGAACAGTTGAGGAAAGAGGGATGTAGATGATCTAAACTCACTCTATGAAATTCTCAAAGAATTAATTTAGAAAAAAGAAGAGGTGAAAAAGCACTGTAGCAAATAACAAAAAATAGTTTTATTTGGAAAATCCCACAATGAAACTTAATTCTCCAAAAGCCAATACAAGTTACATAGTTAGTTTAAATAAGCAAATGTACTCTTTTATCTTCAGGAGTTTAAAAAGTAAAATAAATGTAAAGGTGATGGGGAATTAAGAAAAACCGCTTATGATTAGAATGGAAGATCCATTGCTGCAAGCAAGACTCATTGATAAGTGCTGAACAAATGGGCAATTTTTCAAAAGAAGCAGGATACACTTATTCCTTCACATAAGTGGAGTCAGGTTGACCAGCCCAGGGGAAGGTGAGAGACTTCACTGTGCCTCCATACATGACTGCTTGGCAGCACAGCCTGTCAAAGAGCATCAGTTGCCTTCCTTATGAATGAATGCTACCTTTGTGCAGCATCAAGAAAGTCTATCAACCACCACCCAAGCAAAGGCTTGCATTCAAGTTTTCAAGTATGGTTTTTAATTGAACACGCTGTGGTATTCTAAGCCATAAGACTATACACCAAACAATAATAAGCACTGGGGATCTTATTTGTATCTCATATTCAGACCCTTCTGCAAATTCACTAACTAGTATTCAGAGCATGACCACAAAATCCTCTGTTACTCCTCCCCTGTGGTTGAACCTAGTGGTCTATTTGTACCGACTAGATGAGTGGAAAGAGTTAATACCTTGACTTTCCCAGGGAGAAAACTAGCAGATCTCATTTAAAGTCAGTGACCAAGGTTCACGTCATCTGATAAATTGTGCACACTGACATATTCAATGACAGGAACATGGTGTTTCTGTGCTACCCGGCCCTAACACCTATAAC
Organism: Mus pahari; assembly: GCF_900095145.1. Taxonomy (NCBI): domain Eukaryota; kingdom Metazoa; phylum Chordata; class Mammalia; order Rodentia; family Muridae; genus Mus; species Mus pahari. Next base: position 1,316,323 of record NC_034610.1, read on the forward strand.
CTCTGCATGTGGTGTCGTCTGGGTATTAACTAGGTCCCAAGTACTTGGTGATGGTTAGGCCTTCACCTGCTGGAGCTGCTGAGAGGTGGTGAAAGCTTTAGTAGGTAGGGTGAGTAGTAGGGGGGTCAGTCATTGGAGACCCAACCCAACTCCATCCCACTGAGCCTTTCTCCTCTTTCCTGTCTCCATTTTCTTCTTTCCTTCCTTTATGCCTCCTCCTCCTTCTTCCTATTTTCTTTTCTTCTCTGTATCTCTCTTCTGCCTCTCTCTGTCTCTCTGTCTCTGTCTCTCTGTCTTTCTGCCTCGATGTCTGTTTCCTTTCTCTCTGTGTCTCTATCTTTCTGTGTCTCTGAGTCTCTATGTGACTGTCTCTCTATCTCTGTGACTCTGTCTCTCTTTGTCCCTGTCTTTGTCTCTGTCTGTCTGTCTCTGTCTGTCTACCTCTATCTCTGTCTCCCTCTCCATTCCCCTCCCTCCTCCTTCTTGGCCCCAACAAAGTAAGCAAAATGAGCAGCATTGCCTCCCTCCATATTCCCCACCTCGATGTGCTTTCTCAGCACAGGCCCAAAAGCAACAAAAAGAGGCTAAAACCCTGAAACCAGGAGCCAGGCTGAATCTCTCCTCTTTCAAGTTGATTTTCTCAGACATGTTACCATAACAACAGAGAGCTAGCACAGCATATTTTTGGCTTTAAAAAAAAAATCAGATAAATTCAGATGAAGAGACATTGTACAGGATTCCTCAAAATGTTGTTAGCCAAGAAAGACAAAGAAAGAGAAACTGTCGGAGACTGGAAGAAGCTGGATTGGCATGATGACCAAATGCATAATGGGATCCTGGAAAAGAAAAAAAAAAAGTTAATGCAAAAACTAAACCATGTAAAGGAGGCCAGTGGAGGAACTGGCAGTGTTACAGCACTGCTGACCTGTACAACAGTCATAGCAGCAGAAGAACCATCATGGGAACACCCTGTGCTTGGTAACAGTGATCTAAAATCATTGCACATGTTAAAAAAAAAAAAATGTAAGGCTGAAGGTGATTTCCTGGCAGGCACAGCTAGAGGGACGCTTGCCTGTGAAGGAGGAAATGGACTTGCCAAAGGAAATGAGAAATGAACAAGAGGCTGCTATGCATGCTTGCTTACATCTCCCAAGAAAGTGTCCTCTGCATTTCAGACTGATTAGCCTTATGTGCCAGCACTGGGCTGTGACTCTGCAGTGCTTCTGTGATTCTAGCACTCCTGTGTTCTTATGTCTTACCGTGAGGGAGAGTCTTGCCTTGGTGGTCTAAGGCTGGAAGTAATACCTTTTCCTTAGACGAAGCAGGGGTTCTGATGCTGCTCTGTGGGACATAATCAATATCATCCCTGACCACAAAAGCCCAGCAGTTTATGTTCAACCCTGTAATTGATGTGTTTGTCATGCATGCTGCAAGCCACTTATACAGATTTATCAGAAAAACAGATCATTCACCCAAGCTAGCCTATTTTTCTGTAGATGGGCTCCGCTGCATCCCAGGGTTGATATCAAACTCACTATGTAGCTAAGACTAGCCTTAAACTCCTGAGCCTCCTGCCTCTACCTCTCAAGTGCTGGGATCACTGCTGTGTGGTATCACATCCCATTTACTTAATGCTGGGCTACTTCATGCAGGCTAGGCTGAGCCACATCTCCATCCCCACCCTATATTCTTACAAATACTTTATGGATGTGCATTTTTCTCTCCTTTATATTCATCAGGAAATTCACTCACATTTATTGTAAGTACAAAAAGGCAAAGAACTTTGAGCAATAATTGCATGATTTGTCTAGAACAAAGCTTTTGTTTTTCTTAAACGTTGATATGTTACATCACCCAGACAGAAAATACAGCCCAAAGTGTAGGATACACACATACTCACCATAAAAACAACCATATTGTAACACCAAAATTTATTTATAAAATTGGTCAAGGAAATTGAGTTTAACATATGCTGTTATCATCCAAGAACATTTAATGAAATCACACTTTGTATTTATATAGCACCTTTCTTCTAAGGAGCAAAAATATGGCTCAGATATTCTTACTCATTCTCACACCATGCTTGACAGGTGGGTAAGTAGCAACATTTAGATGGAGTTTGAATCACTAGAAAGCCAAGATGTGCATAGAGAGAAGAAAAAAGGCACACACAGGAAGCCAGAGGCTCAGAACGTTCCAACCTGGTACCCACTGGGTTCTACCTACACTTTTCTCTGAAATTTTAACTGCTAGTTTGAATACTGCTGACAAGAAAACAGGAACAAGGGAGATATAAAGACGGGTTTAATATCAGCCCACTCAGGAAGCTAATGGGAGCAAGGCCAGACTACAGACTATTCGAGGCTAAAAATAATGTCCAGACCTTGACTATCACCTTAGCTCTACACATCTCCTCAAGCCTGTGTCCCACAAAAGCCACCAGACATTTTCCCTAAGGTCCGGTGTGGTTTACATCAGTTGATGTGAAGATGCCTCTGCTCGTCAGTCACTATAGATAGATGCATTCATGGCAAACTAATGATCAGTGTAGGTAAAATCGACTTGAGTAGCACAGGAATTCTTGTGTAAAGAAGGATGTTAATGATCGAGAGAAGTGGGTACAGTGTAGTCCTGGGATACTCTCAAAGCCATCCCAAAGGATTAAGTCTCCTCAAGGTAAATACCAACTACAGACTTCTGTTGGAGCCTGGAAGTTTATTTTGAATAAGAAAATGGCCCCGGGAATGCATTTCACAGGCACACAACTGTCTTTGAGAAGGTTGTGACAGATTACCACGTTGTAATCTCTGTACCCTGTGACATCCAAACTGCACTCCCCACTTGTTGGTCTTTGATCACAACGTAGCTGAAAACCCTTTTGAGGTCCATCCTGTTTTCAACAGCATCAGCAAATCTTGGGAGACAGTCAGACAGAAAGGACAAAAGTCCCCACATGTCTGAGTTAAGGAGACAAACAAAAGACGTGCAGTACATTCTGGTAGCAAGCTTGGATAGTGTAGGAGATGAGACAAAAAATAACCAGCGATACTTTATGCTCGTGTGTGATAGGGGTGGGCATTCTGCAAGACTGGTTGACACACCACTTACGTACCTTACGCAAGTCTCGCACACAGACAGACTCCTTTGGGGACAGTACCATTTTATAGACTGAGGGGGCTTCGTATGCTTGTCAGACAGAGGTCAGAGAGACACACAACTGCCTAACACCAAGCTGGATACCCAGCCAGGCTTTTGGCTTCTCAATTTGTACTGAGAATGGAGCCCTTTCTACTTTTCATTTCTTCCCACATGCTGAAGAAAAACCATAAACCATCACTGCTTTTTAAGATTTTTTAAGGGTGTGCATGTTTCCAGGTGTGTGTGTGTGTGTGTGTGTGTGTGTGTGTGTGTGTAGTGGTGGCAGCTTCCAGATACCAGAAGAGGGCATCAGATACATTGAAGCTGTAGTTATAAGCATTTGTGAGCTGCCAACATGGGTGGTCTTGAAGCATTTGCTTGTATCTGAACTTTTGTCTTTATGATTGGGTACCAATGGTCTTTAACTGATGAGTCCTCTCTTCAGCCCCAGAAAACATCATTCTTTTTTTTTTTTATTAGATATTTTCTTTATTTACATTTCAAATGCTATCCTGAAAGTTCCCTATACCCTCCCCCCGCCCCTGCTCCCCTACCTACCCACTCCCACTTCTTGGCTCTGGCCTTCCCCTGTGCTGGGTCATATAAAGTTTGCAAGACCAAGGGGCCTCTCTTCCCAATGATGGCCGATTAGGCCATCTTCTGCTACATATGCAGCTAGAGACATGAGCTCAGGGGGTACTGGTTAGTTCATATTGTTGTTGCACCTACAGGGTTGCAGCCCCCTTCAGCTCCTTGGGTACTTTCTCTAGCTCCTCCATTGGGGGCCCTGTGTTCCATCCAGTAGCTGACTGTGAGCATCCACTTCTGTGAGGAAACATCATTCCTACCATTAAAAACTTGGAATCAGAAGTCCACACAAAGCTGATCTACAGGAACACTTTCTAAAGTGCTGCCACTACCCTGATAGTCACGGAGTAAACTATATGATAGCGACTCTGCTCTACAGCTTTCCTAATTTGGAAATCCATTAGGCTGTGCACCACAAAGCTGAACATATTAAAAAAAAAACAAAAACCAACTCTTTCAACCATCTAATTTATGTAGATCTCAGTAAATTATAACGATACTTCTTTAATTAATTAATATAATTAGGTAGTTAATTAATTAATGCCCCTGGCAGGTAAAGTTTTTAAACCAGGGTGTTGCTTGACCCACAAAGGACAGGAAAACATAGGAACTCCTGCAATCCCTCTGAACTTGAGGAAAATCAGAAGGCCATTTTCTGAGGATGGTGTCTATCCCAGGTGAGATCAGAAAAGAGAAAAAAAAAATCAAACCTGCAAGAATATCCATGCATAAGAAGTGCCAATGGATGAATTAGAAAATGGAGTCATTGTTACGAAGAAGAAAGCTAAACTGGCAGTCTCTTGTTTGACTTTTTGCTCCAATTTCCACTGCTGACCAGATTTACTTTTATTTTTTTTGCTTAATTGCTTGAGAATCTTGTACATCGATATAACATGTTTTGACCAGATCCACCCCCCAATACCTCCCCACATCTGTTCTCTGCCCCCCCCCACTATCCCTTTTCCCTCCCTCCATCCTGTGCTTTGTTTTTAAGCCACTGAGTCTAACTGGTACTGTCAGTGTGGGCTTGGGTGTAACATCCTCTACTGGAGCAGGTGCCATCTCTCTGGAGTCACACCCCTGAACAAAACTTATTCTCACACTGTCAGAAACCAACACTGGCCAGTCGCTCCTCCGTTAGTGGTGGGGCTTCGTGTATCTTTCTGCCATCTGTGATAGAATTCTAGCTGATTTGATCTTATGCAGGTCTGGAGCCTGGGACCACAGCTGCTGTGTGGTTCAGGTGTGCCGTGACCTTGTTGTACCCAACAAATCTGTTTTGATGAAGATTTCCATTGCCTCTGGTCCTTAGAATCTTTCTGCCCCACTCAGGTTTAGGATGTTCCATTCCCAGGACCCACAGCAATGAAAGGAGGATGAGAAGAAGTCAAGCTGCAAGAACCAACCTGCCCTTGAGAACAGTCTTTCCCTTCATTTGCTGGGGTATCTCCCACTGAGTGCTTGAATTTAACTACCATACACCCCATCTCCTTCAAGTACCTATTAGGTTCTGACACTTGTAGAAACCTAAAGACTAAATTTCATGGAGTGGCAGGATATCCCAATGCTGAGGTAAGCTAGCGGGATAAAAAACTGGATTTTGACCCGTTGTTGCCTCTTGTTGGCTGTTTCTGCCATAGTATGTTGCTCAGCTGAGCTCTTGGCCTAGAGCCCAGTCATGTTAGGTACATAATGGTGTTTTCCTTACCATATGAGCCCCTCTTAAAGTGTGTCTCCCCTTCCTTTAATCTTGAAGGCTAGAATTCCTTTATGACAGAGTCATTTCAGCTCTGAGGGTCACACTCAAGCCAAATATCTCTCTCTCTCTCTCTCTCTCTCTCTCTCTCTCTCTCTCTCTCTCTCTCTCTCTCTTCTCAAAACCCAAAGCCATTTTCCTTCCCCCTTCTCTGGCCTTCTTAATTCTTGAGTTTCCAGATGATCATTTACTACTTCAATATTTTTTTAACTTATTGTAT
>NC_034610.1:1322619-1326863 GCF_900095145.1 Mus pahari
AGGAAGGAAAGGAAGGAAGGAAGGAAGGAAGGAAGGAAGGAAGGAAGGAAGGAAGGAAGGAAGGAAGGAAGGAAGGAATCCATGCTTTTAGGAGGCGCCTGTTCACTAGAACATCAGAGACCTGGTTAGAAGGTCAAAGATAGCCCAGGACATATGAGACCTCAAAATATAACCATCCAATGCAGCTGAAGGCCTCCTCCAGGCTGATATTTTCAAGACTTTGTTTCCCTGGCCTGTTTAAATATCCCCCTTGTCAGAAGACCTTGTCAGCACCATCCCGTGTCACTGTGACATTTCCCAGCCACCAGGTGAGACCCACTGGATGACACCTGCCCGGTACCAGGAACACCAGAATACTTCCAACCCTCAAGTCCAAACCACATCTGTCTAGGTTTCCATTTTCTTGCTGTCTATGTGATCTGGGGAAGGTGAATTTCTAAGTCATTTTCTTAGGACTGCCTTTGCAGTCAGCCAGCGTTCACTTGACCCATTTGCCTCAATTTCCGGTCTTTATAAAGAAGGGAGAAATAAAACTCCCCCATTCTGTTTAATTCTCTTAGCCCCTGCTGTGATATTCCGCATGCACCCTCAATGACCGGCCTGTATTTTACCTATTCTGGTTTCAAATTACATCGGCTAACTTCAGAAAAATCATCTTTAGCAAATTGGCCCTGAAAGTAATTGAAGCGGAAGATGCATGCGGTCCCTCGGCAATTGTTTTAGCTGATCTGTCAGTCATGAAATAAACAGTCTAATAAGGGGTCAGATCCATGGGTCTTAAAAGCCTGTTTATCATATATTCAAAACCTTTAATCATTTTATAAGACTCCACTCAATGCCCTTTGTTATTCTCGTTCTCATCGTGGTTCCTTAACAAACCAAAATGCCATCCATTATCCTGTCCCTTTTCTAGAAAATGAATTAAATGGAAAGGCATAAAGATACAGAGAGTCGAGGGAAGACAGTGGACCTAGAGAGTTGCTTGGGATCCCGTTTTGCCTCTTCCTCACTGTGTGATTTGCAGCAGGTGGTTTAAGCTCCCTGAGCTGTGGTCTATGAGATGGCCTCACACACTTCTGAGCAAGAAAAGGGTGACTGAGGGTCTAGACTGAGGGTCTAGCCTGGGTGGCCTCCATAGAATCCTCTCCCTCACCCAGACCTTCTCGCCAACGTTACCTCTCCCACCTTGGTGCCCCATACCCCCAGGATTACCCGTTGCCCTAGCTTCTCCTAATACACTACTTCATGCATGCTGCCATTATGGTGTCGTGGTCCCACCACCTCCCATTTCTACTTCATGGCTTTTCTACTGGACAGCTGACTCACTCTGGCAGACTCTCTTCTCAGAGTCTTCCAGGCTTTCAGATGAACTTCAGACCCTTACATGCATAACGGTCTTTGCTTTTCTTATACCCCCACACTGGGTCTCTCACCCTCCATGGGTCTAAATGAAATCCAGACACTCCCCGAGTGAGACAGGCATCCCCAGAGCATCATCTCAGCAGTGTCCGTTCTTTTGTTTGTTTCTTGAGGCAGGGTTTCTCTGTGTAACCCTGGCTGACCTGGAACTCTATATATAGACAAGGGTGGCTTCAAACTCACAGAGATCCTCCTGCCTCTGCCTCCAGAGGGCTAGGATTAAAGGTGTGCATCACCACGCCCAGCCCATCTCAGTAGTGTTTACCCCATCCACACAGGTGTGCAAGCAAGAAACCGAAAACAGGTCACCTTTGATACCAACTCATATCTGCCCCCCAGCTCTGGCCATGACAAGCCCCAACTGTCCCCCAGTAAACACCTTATATGCCTTATTGCTATGTGTCCATTCAACACCCTGGTCCATTGAGTTACGTTTTCTAACTCATGCACCCTGCTTACTCCTTTCTCCATATGCAGATACCATGTTGTTTCCTCTCTGCTTACTCGAAATCATCAGTTCTATAGGGCTCTTCCTGTCCAAGCAACCCTGAGCAGTCTGGCCCTGTCTACCCTCCACCAGCCTTACCTTCTATGCATCCCCTTTCGTTCCTCTGTCTCAGCCATCCCATGGACTTTGGTTTGACTTGACTTCCCCAGAACAGTATTTATGAAATACCATCAAGCTACCTGCTTCTCTTCTCTTAGACATTTTGACATTTTCTATGCTGGCTCTTATCATATGTGCTCTCATATGATGCTATGTTTATTTTGGCAGCCTTCATGGGAGTCTGAAAGATCCAGAAGGCAGGAAACAATACCAAAGTATAATTTGCTATCTACAATTCCAAGGGGGAAATCCCAGCAGAACATCACTACCTTCTACACAATCTGTAGGGAGTTATTTATTAAACTCTTAATTCCTTTTTAAATTAAGATGGAGGTTGGCTAATAGTAAAGTTTAAGAGGCCCAGTCCTCCAATAAGTTATTCAGATCCATTTCTGGCTCTACCATTTACTACTAGTTACATGATCTTGGGGGTTTTAGCACTGTTCCCAACAGCCTCTCACCAAAGCTGAATAAGCATGAATAAGAAACTCAGAAAGACAACAGCCTCACCTCCACCAGCTAAAAGAGCACAGTCTACAACACAAACCAAGATACCAGTTTTAACCGTGGTCATAGCAAGCATGGATTTGTTAGAGGACATTATTCGAAAAGAAGAATGATAACGCCAACTGTGTTTTCCTATCTCAGGAGGGGAGTGGAGAGTTAGCTGCCAGTAAAACATTTGCCTGTAAACAGGAGAACTTTAACTCTATCTCCAGAACTTATCTGAGAAGCCAGCCTGATGGTGCTTGCTGGGAACTCCAGCACTGAGGTGTTGGGGAAATTTGCATCTCAGGGAGAGATTTCCCCTCTCAAAACACAAGGTTGACAGCTGAGAGAGAGAGAGACAGAGACAGAGACAGAGAAAGACAGAGACACAGAGAGACAGAGAGAAAAAGAGTGAGAGAGGAAGAGAGGGGGGAAGCGAGGGAGAGGAGCAGCACATTGGGGAGACAGAAAGAGACAAAGGGGAGAAAGAGAGACAGAGAAGAGAGAGGGCGGGAAGAAGAGGGAAAAGTAATGAGGGAAAGGGAGGGGGAGAGAGAGATGGAGATGGGGAGGGGGAGCTGGAGGGGGAAGGGGAGCTGGAGGGGGAGAGGGAAAGTGAGCTGGAGGGGGAGAGGGAGAGGGAGAGGGAGAGGGAGAGGGAGAGGGAGAGGGAGAGGGAGAGGGAGAGGGAGAGGGAGAGGGAGAGGGAGAGGGAGAGGGAGAGGGAGAGAGGGAGAGAAACAACACTCTTTCCCACCTACTCAAAGACCACTTTTAGCTACTGGGCCCCTGCTTCTAGCAACCAAGCACCCACCCCAGGCCAACAGCAATGCTTTTCCTCTCAGGGAGACAGAGCCAGGGTGGGGAGTGAACAATGCAGGCCTGCCTCTCCTGCAAGCAATCAGCACAGGCCCTCAAGCATGAGATTTAATTGCTTGTTCATTATTTTAGCTCACAGGGGCTACAGGAAGGCAGAACATACCATTCAACAGAACCCAGGGAGCTGTCAGATTCAAAAATAATAACAGGACCAGAAAGGAGAGTTCTTCTCCCGCCAAACAGCTTCAGGTGCCTGGGACTCAAGGCAGAGACCTCTCTCTACATGCATGGCAGTCCTTCCCAGTTTGGTCTGCCCTTTTTCATTCTATCTGAACAGAAAGGAGAATGCCACAAAGAGATGAGAATTTGAACTCACAGCCCCCCAGTGCAGCCACATCCTTTGCTGCCTGATTGTGTACTTGAAGTGCTCATAAAGTCAATAACTTCCCATGGCTTTCCTGCGAAGCCAAAGATTAAAAACCAGACATTGTCCTTTTGAAGATGAGGAAAGTAATAAGTGAGCAGGCCGAATCCTCTTTGGGTTTAAAAGCTGTGCAGTTCCGCTTTCAGGTGTCAAAATTGCCTTAAATCTTAAGCTCTGTTGTACCCTGCTGTTACACAGGAATAATAGAACCAGGCCAGCTCTCTCTGACAATTTAAAGACCATTTTTCTCTCTAAAAACTTGTTGAAATATATATATTAGCACAGACCTTTTTCTTAACATTTTCTATTTTTTATAAAAGCGTATTTTTTTAAGACATGTCTTAAGGGATCAGGGTGGACAAACTGTAGCTTTCTCTCTAAAATAAAGGAAGATACTCTCTATGCCTGGGATACTCTCTATGCCTGGGATACTCTCTATGCCTGGGATACTCTCTATGCCTGGGATACTCTCTATGCCTGGGATAC